>NW_020799114.1:1433594-1442217 GCF_003259725.1 Athene cunicularia | reverse complement strand
CGCCGGGCGCGGGACGCAGCTCCCCCGCGGTTGTGCCACCCGCCCCGGGCGGCGGCGGTGTGTGGTGCGCAGTCAGGCCCGTGTCCTGCCCCCCCACACGCACACTCCCTGCCTCGGTAGAGCCCTTGGCAGGTCGCATCGCCGGTGCCACCCCCCCCACCTTCGGTGCGTTTCCCCACCGGTTACTCAAACCCGTCTCTGCCTGCCCCGGGGCTCTCCTGACCCCTGAGGGGTGGCCCCCGCCGCTCCCCGGGCTGCTGCCCCTCGTTTGTGCGAAACACCACGAATGGGGACTCCCCGTCTTGACGCGATCAAGGGGTGGGTGACCGGAACCTTGACTCAGTATTTGCGCACCGAAAATCAACGGCGGGGTAACGTGCTGACCCGTGAAACACCATCGGCGGGTGCTGGATGCACGTTTGCTCCCGGGGCAGTGGGATGCGAGGGCCAGGGTGGGCGCAGGGGGACGGTGACATGTTACCGTGCTGCTCATTGGGAGACGCCGGGCGTTAACTCGGTGTTGTGCTCCCAGTCCCCTGCTGCACGGCCACAGCATCTGAGCGGCAAATCCCTTCGTAGTTTGGGGCGGAATTCCTTCATGACATCCTCATTAGAAGTCCTTGATGCCAAATATTTGCTTTCTCTTTCACAAGAGGCTGCGTTAATCAGAAACTCCTCTTGGAAGTTCTTTACTTGAACCCCTGTTTCTGTGTCAGTGGGACAGAGAAGGGACGGCGCAGGTGAGGTTCCGGGCTGGCCCACGAGTGCCCCAGTGGGAGCGGAGGGCGCGGGGCTGCGCAGCCCTTGTGCTGTCCCCAGGGAAGGCCGCCGAGCGTGGCTTCTCCGTCAGGCCCAGGCGAGCTCCGCTGCACGGCGAGGGCACGTCAAAACAGGCTGCGCTTCCTCCCGGCCCCGGGACGGGTCACTTGCTCCTCACCAGCCTGTGTCATTATGCCTTTTTTTTTTTCCTCTGATCTGTTAAAGTGCTGATATCACAATACCAAGACACTTTTGTGCTGTTTTTATTTACAGGGTCTCTTCTAGACGACCAACCCCTTGGCTCTCCAAACGAGGATGTTTTTTCTTGCTAGGTGAGCCTCCTGCCTTTGTCCCACTGGTTTGTGGAAGCGGCAGAAGCGGGCATGCTTGGCTGACACGAGCAGCCACATGAGGCCCCATTCCCGTACTTGAGGCGACACTGCTGGTGTCTGCCCTCCTGTCTGGCTGCAGCTGTGCCCCGAGCCCCAGCGAGGCTGTGGGATCTCCTCCTGACAGTCACTGTGTTCCTGCCTGCCACATTTGTGCTCTCCAAAAGTATGGGTAGATCTTGCTACTCACAGCTGCTCATGCCTGAGCTGAGCCCAACACTTCTGCAGAACAGGAATGCTTGTTGTGTACCTCTACTTCCTACCACACATCTAGTGCCAGAGCCCATCATGTCGTCAGGGTAAAACAAATGCTGCGGTCTCCCCCAGGGAACAACCGTGTTTACGGAGCAGATCTTCACAGCAAGTACAAAATGGGGACCAGCGCGCAGCTCCCCGCCCAGACCGGGTGGCCGAGGTGTCCTGGTGTGGGTGGCAGCTGCCTGCACAGCTGCGTCACTGTGTTTTGTTTTGGTTGCTGAGGATGGGGAACCCTCGAGGCAGCAGCTCTACCAGTGACCTCATCAGTAATTGTTCTGGTTTTTTAACCCCCCACTTCCAGGAGTGTGACCCATAACCGTAATTGCTTTTTTGGCATTCACAGTTCCACTTGGAGTCGCACATTTGGCAGCCTTAAGGATTGTTCCCAAGTGCTGAGGATGCCAGTAGTCCCCCAGGAAGAAATCTCTTTGCTGGGCTCAGTAGTGATGAAGGAGTGGCTCAGGAGCACATGTCCGACTTCACTGTTAAATAACAGCATGAGACAGATTTATTCTGAGCCTGTTAAGCTGGTCCTGTGTTCTACTTAGGCTTAGTCTTTTTATCTCCTCCATCTTCCTCCTCCATAAGACCTACTAAACCAGTCAAAAGAAAGGTTGTTGGGTTTTTTTGTCCTCCCTTCCATTAAGTTCCTTGTCATACTCCACTGAGAACACCACAAATAAGTGTTTGCCTCTCTGGTGCCTCTGAGTGAGTAGACGAGGGGGAAAATGTTTTGTAATTTCCTAAATATAGTTGGCTCTAACTGCTTCCTTGACGGACTTGAATGTCATCCAGGTCAAAGACACAGTGCTGGGGAGGAAGTTAAATCCTTTCTGTGTCATCCTGACCTTTTTCTATTTGAACACAACAGCATGGACTAACAACCTGTTTCAGGGAGGGACGTTAAAAGTACTTGGTGAACAAAAGCTATCAGCGGTTGGGGGGGGGAATGATTTCAGTTGGGGGCTGTTCTGCTGGTTTTCTAGGTGAGACTTCTGTGTTGAGGATGTTTAACTTGCTTGGTTTTGTTACCCTGGGATGGCTTCTGCTCCTTGCAACTTAATGCAACACTTAAGAGAAAAAACAAAAAAAAACAAATGATAGTTGATTGTTGAGCACCTTTACCCTTCACTAAAGGTTGTGAGCTCTCAGATCTTAAAATAAAATATATACTCTGGTGCTGAGGAGGAAAGAGAACATTGCGTGAGGGCAGAGAAATTAGGCCGCTTGGGGAATGTGCTTTCAGGCCTATTTCTGTCTATCACAGGGAGCTAAAAGGACACTGACTTTGGGGAAGGAGGTCTGTGACCCTTTGGTCCTTGCTCTGTTCCTCTTTTCCTGCCTAACTCTGGAGGTGGGATCGGCATCAGCCGCTCCCCTGCTTTCAGAAGCTACGGGTGAGCATCCTCACCTCCACTTCAGCTGAGCTCCCTTGGAGCTCTACAGCAACTGCCTCGTGATGGAAGGGAACCGTGATGTCAGCAGTAAGGGCAAAAATACCTGGTCTGTGTTAATGTGGGTGCAGTTCTCTGCTGATTCAGCTCCTATCAGGGTGGAAAGATGGGAATCTATTTTTAATAGATTAGGTAATGTGTGATTTATGACTTACTACAGTCACACATCAGGGTAAATAAACCCTGTATGACCAGTTGAGTGCCAACATTAGAGGCCAAAAGAATAAAACTTGAGAAGAACTTTGATTAGAAGAACCTTTACTTTAAGCTTGGCTCGTGTTTTAATTAATGTCATCTATTAACATTTTGAAGAGAGATGGGTTTGGCAAACAAGCAGCCATTTAGAAAGGCAGCCATTTGGAAAGCCAGCAAGGAGTACAGCCGATGCTCTTGGTACTGCAGCAGAAACCTCCCTAACTCTGCGCATAATCTCATTTTCCTTAAATAAAGCTACTTTCAAGCCATCCTTGTTTGTTTTTTGTTAAAGGACAGCTCCAACTTAAAACAAGCCCTTCTGGCTGTGATGCCATTAAGAAATAAGAGACGAGGCTTTCTCCCGAGGTGGTTGCTCACAGCTCTGAGATGTGATTAAATAATAAGGCTAAACAAATGCAACCGCTCACTCATACCAAAATCAGCCTTTTTCTGAAGGTTTAACTCGATGCAGCCCACTGTGCAATCAGCTGAGGTGCAGCGTCAGCCCAGTGAAGCACCACGACCACACACTGGGGCCGAGGACAGGCACGGCCAGCGAGCCAGGAGCTGATTTAGCTCCCGTGCTACACCGTGCCCTTGGCCTCCACATGCAGCAATATTTTTGGACCCCTCAAAGCTTTGAGCTGCTCCTGTGGATAGTGAGTCTATTTACACGGCTCCTACGCAAACAGCAAGTCTGTGGAGCTTTAGGCCTGCTGCATCCCTAGAGGATGCTGCTTTCCCAGGGCAGTGGTCCCCCGCTGCTGGGTAAACGCCTCGTATTGATGTTCTAGGCGTGAACTCGTGACAGGCCTGTTCTAATTACTGTTTTTATGATTCCTAATGACAGGCTTTAGGTTTCTAGTCTGCTTATGGATTTCAGGGGTGTGGAGTGACAGTCGCTCGCTTGGAGCTTACTGACCTCCTCCAGTCTGCGGGGTTTGGAGATGACTTCAGCCACCTCCCGCACACAGATGGATTCCTGGGCTTCTCCCGAGCTGTGCAGCTTCAGCAGCTCTCTGGGGAGCGCGCTCCCGGGGAGCAATCTGCTCAGTTGTGGCCTTTGAGTCAGAAACAAGCAATTTCCCTCCTCCCGCTCTACCCCTGTGAGCTAGGCTGAGAGGTGCCCGTGTCACTCTGTCAGAGCGTTGCTCCTTCTTGCCTGCGTTTATTTTGCTTTTCCAGCAATTCGTAAGCCGAGACAGGCAGGCGGTTCAGTCGCTGCTGCTGTATGGCTGATTCCCTGTGATCCCCTGCCTATAGCCATCTGTCACCTACCTATCTTAAACTCTCTGGTTGTAGAGGTGACTCAAAGAGAAGAGTTTGTAGCCCAGCACTGCGTCCCAGTTATGCCTTAAGCCTGTCAGCTGCCTCACTGTTGGGCTGGGGGGTGCCCTCCTGGCCCCTAGGGAAGAGCAGTTTAAGTGCCACATTGCAGTTGGGAAGTGGGGCTGGCAACAGCAGCAGGAAGCACTGGGACTTGCAGGGATCCCAAGCTGTTCCTGGAGGAATAGGTGTGATGGTTTTGGACTGGCTCATATAAAAAGGCTATCTGCTGAGCAGATCTCTTCCCTGGTGAGGAGTTTCACTGTGCTCGAGGGACAGACGTATGGTCATTTAAGCTCGTCCTTTGTTCCTGAGCCTAAGGCTTTCCTGGATTCTTGGCCTTGCTCTGCTGAAGGGGAGCATCTATCCCTTGACCTTGATTTGTCATCTGCAAAGAAGTCGTCTAAAAAAAACCATCTGGTATGTGACAGAGATGCACACTGCTGAAGGGTGCTGGAAGGCTCTGGGGCCTCCTCGCCAGCACCGAGCTGTGCGGTTTTGTCCTGCCACAGAGGAGTCCTGGCTTATGCTGCTGGGTGGGTGACAGCAACGGTTCATCTTTTAAATACAAGTCTGAATTTTCCTTCTAGCAGCTTCAGTTCTACACTTAATCCTTTGATTCATTATTGATGGGAAGCCTGTGGATGGTGCGGTGGCCACCTGACTCCAGGTATCGGTTCACTCGGTTGGCAGAGTGCTGTGTCGACACGGGTGGGAGCTGAGCTGGGGGGGCTGATGGCTTCCTGCAAGGAGCTTCCCGGGACTCGGGGGGCAGGAGCGAGGGTGGGAAGGCTGTCTTACGGGGAGCGTGGAAGCGGGAGATGGGAGTTCTCAGTGGTGGCAGAGCCAAGGGCTGTGTTGACTGTGGAAACTGATTTCTCTCGGCCTGAAAAGCACAAGATGGGACTGCTAATGCTGCTTCCTGTTCCTAACCTGCTCAGGAGATAAACCAGGGATTTCAGACTCCAATCCAGCACCTTCCCCCCCGTAGTAAATACACGTGGCATTACTGAGTGATGTCATGGCTGGAGCACATCCCAGCGAGGCCAAGCCTGGATCAGGTTATATCTGTCTTCTCAGAATATTGGCTTACTCCCAGCGGAGCATATTGCTAGTCCAAGGGCAGTGACTGAAGCCACCTTTCCCAAGGTCATCTCCCGCGCACACAGAGAGGACAGCACTCGCTTCTGCGTCCACAGCGCAGCCCGAGCTGCCCACGCAGAAGTTGCAGCGCAGCCGCGGCAGCACCGGCTGTACGTAGGGCAAAACCTCTTGGCTCTCCTCTCTGGCATTGCTTTGTGTTGGCACCAGTGAGGCAAGGACTCCCAGCCCTCCCTCCTGGTTCTTCATCATCTGGTTGTCTTTGAGGCCCGGTGTGAAAGGAGGAATAGGAATCACGTCAACCCCAGCTACGTGGTGCGTCTGTAAATGAGCCGTCCTCACAGTTCAGTATGGTTTTGTGGTGTGGAGGCTTGCATCTGCGGGCTGGGAGCGTTGCAGCGAGAGCCCAGCTGCCCCTACGGACCCGAAACGCTGCTTGTTTCGGTCAGTGAGCCCACCCAGACTCAATTGGGCAGTCATCTGTGCTGGAGTTTGGATCCATTTGGCTTTTGTTGCCCCCTGGTCATTAAATGGGTGCAAGTCTGTCTCCAGTGAAGCTGGGGCAAAGCTGTAAGGCAGGCGTCATGAAACCCAGTTGGTTATCCCTCAGGTCAGCCTGGCAGAAGTCAGTCAAGTCCCATCTCAGCAAACTGCACTGCTTCACTTCTGACCGGGCTGTAATTCTAGTTAAACGACGACGCAACTCTTCAATAGAGCAGATCTAATGGGCAACAGGTCCAGTCAGAAAATGTATGGAAACAAGGCGTGATGTGCCTTGAGTGAAGCGGAGGTAGGGATGTGCGTGGTGATGGTACCCTGCGGGGTTGGGGGGCAATGGGAGGGCCCCACAGCCCCCTGGGTCCCAGCACACTTTGCCGTGGTTGCTGTATCCCCATGAGAAACCCCACACCCCTCTGTACCCATGCTGGAGGGAGCCTCCCCCATCACTCAGCATTTCCCAATGAGCCTCCAAACGCAGCTGGAGGGTAAATAACCCCCCGCCTGGGTCTCTGCAGGGTGGGGGAAGAGGTGACACTCGTCTGTGCGACAGCCACCCGGCCCTGCGTGGGCTGGCGTGGAGCAGAGGGCTTGTGCTCTGCCCGTGTTTGTGCTGAGCTGGAGCTTTCTCTGCTGTCCTTCCCCAGGCTTAGTCACTTAGGCCCACCGCAGCGCCCATCTCACCTCCAGCTTTACGTGCCCACACTACACCCAGGCTCCTTGCAGCCTCGAAAGGGCCAGCATGGAGTTTCGCACCCTCCAGTCCTGGCCGGGACACAGGCCAGATGACCTTCTCTTTACAGAGAGCAAATGTGCCAGGGAAGAGCCCCCGTGGCCAGCGTGGAGCGGAGGCGGGCAGCAACACGGACTGCAGAGCATCTCCCCGGGCAGCTCGGCCTGTGCCAGGTGGGATCTGCAGGGCAGAGGAGCTGCTGGTGTCTCCACAGCCGGCTGTCACATCCCCACCGCGACACTGCAAGCTGTGACCAGCCAATATGGATTAATTGCAACCAGTTTAATTTTGTGTCTGTAAATTAAGCCGTTTGACGATTAAGCCAGCGATACAAAGAGACTTCCAGGGGCGAGGAGGACATTAACATGCTAATAGACCTTGCTGGTAGAAGGTTTACTTAGACACATCCCAGGGGGCAGATGACAATTAAAATCCTAAGAGACTCTTCTAGAAAGAGGATGCTAATTCAGACCTGCTGGGAAGGGAGATAATTATTTATTATTATTTTATGTAGCCCTGCAACCTCCCACTCAGGAATGCCTGAGATACTTCAGGACACATGAGTTGTGAGAACTAACGACAGCGACGGTACCTACAAGTTGTCCTGGAGCCACCTGAGGGGAGAGACATGGCCAGGATGGAGGGAGAAAAAGCTGCAGAAACCATCCTGGTCAGCAAGACAAGAGAGTAGAAAGAAATATGACTTCTTGAAGGCACATCAAAGGAAACGGGTGGGAGAGATCAAACCTGCAGGCCTGGCAAACAGTACATTCATTTCAGTAGAGCCAGAAGGGTGTAACTGTGGCAGGAGGAAGGTGGCGTTTGCTCTGACATGCCTTCCTGCCCCAAAGAAATACTCAGCAGAGGACATCAAGCCCACCCGCTCTGCTGTGCACAACTAGGGCAAAATAGGAAGAGATTACACAAGATTTAGGATCAGGGACTTAAAATACAATGACCTTTGTGATACCTGTACGTAGGGAACTTAATACCACTCATAACCTTGACACGCTCAGCTGTAATGCTAGAGGGGGGGTTTCCACCCGTTAGAACCGCGCACGTGCACTAACAGAACAATTTAAAAAAGACTTATCAGTCGCGTTGTAGCTTGGCTACTGCGAGTTGTCAAACATTGTAATGGTTTTTCCACAGAAGATAGATCACAGGAGCCAGCTAACCTGCCTGACAAAGAGCAAACATATAAATGTCTCTGTATTTGTTCACTCCTTTTACTTCTGAGTGTAGCTGTTAATCCATCACGCTCAGCTGCAGATACTAAATGTTTTCTATCAAAGGTAATTCGTACCTTGAGCTATCAGAAGGGGTCTTCCTCAGCAACAGCTGCAAAGGGAGGGAGCTGCTCTCTTTCCTCTCTGTTGAATCTAAGATTGCAGAGGTTGTTTCTAACTTCCCAGCCGTTAGAATTATGTGGCATATGACACTAAGAGTGATAAAAATCCCAGAGTGGGACTAGTTGTGTACTCACACCACCAGACTGGCACCACCAGCTTCCTGCCAGCCATGCCTCCAGAGCGATAGCGGGTGGCCGCAGCCTCTCTCCTGTGCCTGCAGGAACCTGTTTGCTCCTCCCAGGTGTTTCTTCTCCTCCTGCCTAAATCTGCAGGGGGGGCCTGGCCAAGGCTGGGCTGAGGGCCCTGCCTGCGCTGCAGGGCCTAGCCAAGGCCTGGTTGTGGGAACTGTCTGCTCCAGGGGACTCGGCCAGGCAGACCTTGGCCTGGGGCTCGTCTGCAGAAGGCAGCCTGCCTGGGGGGGCGGGCTGGGCTGGCCTTGGGGGGCGCCGGGACAAGGCCAGGCCGCAGGATCCGGGCTGGGCCCCGGCCAAGGCAGAGCCGAGGGACGTGCCTGGCCGCGGCCGCGCTGCGGGGAGGTTTGGCTGGGCGGGCCCTGGG
>NW_020799114.1:1404111-1433544 GCF_003259725.1 Athene cunicularia | reverse complement strand
CGCCCCGCCGCAGCACCCCGGTGCCGCCGCCTCACAGAGCCTCTCGCCTCCTCAGCGGCGTTCCCGGGCGCTGACGGGCATCTCTGCTCCCCGCGGCAGGCAGCGTCCCCCCGGGGCGAGCCCGGCCCGGCCCGGCGGGAGTGGGGAGCACCAGAGAACGGGAGAGGGGAGCTGGGTCAGTCCTCACGGCTCTGGGTTTAAACGGGCTCCTGCTTCGAGACAGGGCTTTCCTTAGAGGGTTTCTCCGGTCAGACCATCCCGAAGGCCCGTTGTTTCAGCGCTGTGTGGTGGTAACATGGGGGGAGGTACCATATGAAGAGAATACTTAGGCTGTCATAAGCAACAAAATGTTGATTAAAGGGTTTTTTTTCTAACTTTGTGTTGGCTCTTTGCATTCCTTGTGATACAAGGACTCACCACACTGGTGTGCACCACAGATGTATTTTCCCCATCTTGCTGTGCTACTGCTCGCCAGTACAGCCCTTAGTGCAGAAGGCAAGGTTCTTGTTTAAACGAGGCCTCCAACATGATTTAAGACTTTTTTTGTGGTTTTCTACAGTGCAGTGAAAAAGCACTGGCAGTTCAAGTAGGCAGTGGAGGAAGAACAATTGTGGGACTGCTTTGTGAACCATGCCAGGCTTTTCTGTGGTCATTTTAAACGAGTTTAAGCTCTTCTGTTCTAGAAAGTATCGATCCCAAGAGGTTACCCTCTCGGCCCAGCACAAGCTGTTGTGTTGGTGCCCAGCAAACCAGAAAAAAAGGGTGAGATTCCAGCCTAGTCGCTGTCTCTGGTTTGCTGCAGTAGAGGGGTGGTGAGACAGGGAAAAAAGCTGCGTTGTCCCTGTGCAGCGGGGTTACACAGCAGTTGTCCTTAAGATTTCCTGTTGTGGGAGGGTATCTTTAAATTTCAAGAACTGACTTCTAACATATCTTTAGAGTGAAGAACAGAGATACAGGGAGGAAAAAGATAAAATTTTAAAGTGTTTTGAGTATATGTTTCTATTTATACATGTCCTTTCTTTCAACTGGGTTATAAACAGCATCTTTGAAGTCACGTGGCAAGTCCACATCACAACCAGGAACATTCAGGTCTCCCAGCTGCTGGTTCTGCAACTTAACCCACAGAATTTTCACATTTAGGAATCTTGGTCTCATTGCATACAGAAAGACTAAGCAGTCAGTACTTTTCCAATAGTTGTCTTTTTCTTCTTTATCTTCTTCCTCAGAGCCTTCTGTCACAAACACTTTTCCCCACACGACAAGGTCTCAGTGGAGTCCTGGTGAAACAGCAGATAATTCGAGATCCAGTCAGGCTTTGGCATCTCTTAGGTGAGTCCCAAAGAGCAACTGTAAAGGCAAAGGAGGGGAAGAGGTTTTATTTAGTAAGAGTATTGACCTTTCCTTACCTTCCCTGCCTGCATTCCTGAAACTCAAAGCTCTTTTATTCTTGGCTTTGGGAGCTGTGCAAATTTTGCAGGGTTTCTAGGTTTTTGTTTGGTGACAGGGATGAAAATGGCACCTTTCCGCATGGAGCTCACTGTGATTAAGTAAGCACTTGAATCATTAGACCTAAAAGCTAATTTTAAAACTGCAGACTTTAAAGTAGAGAATCTGTCTCATTAGCAAAGCCTAAGACAAAAATGTCATTCACCTTTGTCAGAAATCACGTCATTTGACCTTGCTGAAAGCCTTGCATTGGAACAAGTTACAGGTGTATGCTAGAAAATGTTGTCTGAATTCTTAGAGCAAAATCATAGAAAGGTAAAACCAAGGTAATTATTCCTTTTGCTATGCTCTTCAAATTGGAAAGATGACTTTGGTGATGCCTTTGAGATTTGAACAAAACTGGTCACAGCTGTTCTGACCAGTGTGGGCCAGGTGAGCTTGGGCTACTTTACCTTTGAGAGGGTGGGCTTTTTTTTTAAAGTTGAAATAAAATTATATGTATAATCTTTCAAATGGCAGTGAATCCCCTAGTAGAGCTAGCAGGGGACAAGCAGTACAGTTTCTGGGCTTACTCCTCTCTCTGGATCCTTCATGAAAATGACCATGGGAGGTAGAAGCTGCTGTCCTCAAGTCAGTTTTCCTTCTGCATTTTTTGCATTTCTCTGGCAAAAAAAGTCTTCGCCTACTGTTTTGTAGCAGCAACTGTAAGTCTTACTACTTGTAGCCTTACTTTGTTGGCTTTTATTAGAGTATCCTCACAGAATTTACTGAGAAACCTGAATTTAACTCCAGCATATACGTTTCCTTTCATAAGCGTTCACAGTTCCTCATGTGAGGCTGTTCTTAACTGACCATACCAGTGCTAACTATGGGTTTATGCCTTGGGAAATGTGAACGTGTTTTGACACTGAAGAAACTTCTCCCAATTATTTTCTTTGCCACATTAGAATGATCTCTGCACAAAGCCGTATTTTGATTGGGTTGTCAAAAAAATATATATTACATAAGGAAACTGAAGGAGTCTGTCCCTCCCATTGCTCCCTCTGGCGAGGCTGCCCCATTTCCTTGGCACACGAAGCTGTGTGCTTGGATGGATGCGCAGCTTCGCTTTCTCTGCGTTGGAGCTCACGTGGGTTCCTGCCATCCTCGGGCCCCCTCTCGCTGTCTCCTGAGGTCTTCTGGTAGTAACTACTTAACTCTGCTTGCCTGCAGGTAGCACTTACTATTTTACTACTTCGAGCTCTCAAAGGAGTAACCAGAAGAATGGAGGATTCAAAAAGAAATCTCCGCAGGAGGAGGAGGGTATGTATGTGCTGAAAAGATACTGAATGAAACAAGCTGTGCGTGTGTGAGGGGTAAGGGTAGACAGCACGGAAGATCCACCTTAATGCTTCCGTCTGAGTACTGTAAACCTGTACGTGTAGCTTAGCACCTCTGCAAGCCTATGGCTAAGAGCAAGTTTGAAGCAGTACTTAGGGTTAGATGATGGAATACTCAGATATAAGACAGATCAGGAAACTGATTCTCATTCTGCTGCTTTGCATCCTGTGCAAATAATGTCATTGATGTTTCCCTTAGTTTTGATCCTTTACAAAGGGGAGCAGTAGTATTAACTGAGTTTTGGGTTGGAGATTTTGTTATAGAGCATTTTGACTTAATAAACTCATATTAACTAAATTCAGTACTTTAAGCTGGATTCTGTTGGGTTTTTTTTATTTCATTTACCTTTACTGTGGTTGTGTCTCTACTTCTAGTGATCCACAGAGCTCAAAGTTAAAAACAGATTCTTTAAACAGTTCTTAGCTGTGTTACTGAAGGCACTTGCTCAGAATATATTTATTTTTTTAAATCAGTCTTTCTAGAAACTGTTCTTTGTGTGTCTTATACTGCCTAAGCCCTAGACATCCTGCTGTACAGAGCTTTCTGAAATGGAGTTTTATTTCACTAAATGTGTTCAGGAACCTAGGGATCTGTGTGGTGTGCCAGAATATGCTGAGAAGTAGAGAAGTGCCCTCTCTGTACCTTAAGCTTAAGAGGTTGAGGAGTTTAAAGACACTAATGGGAGGTGGGGGTGCAGGGGAATAACTTAGTGCACTAGACAAAAACTTTGTGTATCTTCAGATGGGCAGTGTTCTGATCCTTGTAGAAGGCACTGTTATTATCTTCTACCAGTAGGCTTTCAGCAAACATTTTTCAAATACAAGTGGATTTGTGGGCATCCCTTCAAGTCCTGTTATTGTTGTCAGCTTCCTCCTATTTGTAGATTGACAACAGCTGCATTCCATTTAAAAAGTGTAATTTGACTCTTCCACTGCTGTAAAGAAAATTCTTTCCTTGCTTGTGAGTACGTGCCTCCCAAGAACTGAAGTGTGTTCAGAGATTTCCAGGCTCTGGCTAAGGCATGTTTCAGACTCTGGTGTAGATTTTTAGCTGTGAGTTCCCACAGCTGATGGCATGGCCTGTATCTGCTGGCCAGGGAGGGGGGGCAGTGCCAGAAGCTGCTCAGGTGAAGGTGTCGTCCTTCTGCCTTGTCAGCATCCCTGCAGAAGTGTTACAGACCTGCATGTTTTCTCCCTTTGATGACTAGTTGATGCTTGTGAGGGCTGGTGATGTCTTGAGTGAGTTTGTGAATGTCTGCTGGGCTGCTTGTTGCCTGGACCTTTGAGTGAGGGATAGAGCTGGAGGTGGAGGGCTCCAGCCCTTTGTCCTGGGAGTTGGAAGGCACTTAGGGTCATGGTCAAGTCACACCGATTGTAATACAGTTTTATGAATTATGTGATAAACTTTTACCTGGGTGCCATCAAATAGTGCAATAGCCGGGCTTTTCCTTTGCTGTGCTTAAACATAATGGTTGAATCAGCTTGGACTAACTTAACTTTTGAAGTAAAAGCAGTCAGCTGCTGCTGACTTTTAGCCTGAGTCATGTCACTGCAGCCTCTTTAAGGCAGGATCCATGGCTTTGCCGGTTTGATCGCTTTAACTGGGCTGAAGTCTGCAGTGGGATGGGAGTGCAGGAATCGCGGAGCCCTCGTTAGGGAAGTGGGACCTTAGAGCTTGGGGCCCTTAGTGTTTGCAAGACCACACAGGGTGACTGCGAGCACAGCGCCCTGAAGAAGTAGTGTAGCTGTTAAAATTAGTAAACAGTAACATGCCGTGTTCGGTGGCCTCTCTTTTCCTGTGATTAATGGATAGCTTGACTTTGGGAGGTGGCACGCTACCCTGTGTCTCCGGGGGAATACTCGTCTCTGCAGTAATTATTAACAAGAACTCTTCAGACTGTCACTGCAGCCTTGCAAGATTTTAATCGGAGAGTTCAGATTTGGGGTTAATGGCAAATCATTGCTTCACGGAGGCTTTTTGAGACTAAAAAGCTGGAAGTATTCCCACAGCTGTTGCTCGCAAGTGTCACATCCAGTTACTGGTTCTCATTTACAGAATATTGTGGGGTGGCTTATGGTACAATATGAATGTTGTACTGTAAAGGTAGTCAGACTTTACATAGGCTTAGAAATAGATTGATTTTGTCCTTAATTAAATGCAGAGTAGAAGAAAGATTTACGTTGTCTTCTAGCTTTCTAGAAATGGTACTTTTACCTGAAATTATTCAGCTGTAGGTTAAAGGTCCTAGACAAGTCTAATTCCTAGAAACTGGAGAAGTTGTTTGTGTCTAGATATCTAATGGCCAGCTTTTACCCTGTAGTGACCTTTTTGTGATTGTATCCTCATGTGTGCTTTAGAACACATTATATACATCCTCACTTGGTCTGAAATTTAATACAGAGAAGTGCTTTAGCAATAGTTGATTGTGACATCTCCAAGGAACTTGCTCAGCGATAGATGGACTTTCTTTCTGTTGGTACTCACTTTTCTAGAATAGTTTTTCTCTATAGAATCTTTTTATTTAGAACTTACTCAGCTTTTCAGGATATGGCCCAGACTAAGGCCTCTATCATACTAGATTTTAATTTTCTTTAATAAGACTATAGTGGATGTCATCCTGCAGCTTTGTGATGAATTGCTTTGTTCTAATAAAGCTGGATCTAGCAGATAGCAGGAGTAAGGAGATGGCATCAAAGAACAAAGTGGATGGGCTGGACGCAGTGTCTGAGCTTGTCACCGTCTTTTGAAATTATGACCTTATCTGAAAAGCTGCATTGTTTCTATTTAAGAACAAGCCTTTCCTGTTAAATGTGGAGCAGAGCTGGGAAACAAGTGAAAAATGATGCTGCGTATCTGAAGGACAGAATACTTTTTTTAGCATCTGACTGGGTCATATGTTTGTCCCTTGGTTTTGTTGCAGTGTGTGTAGGGTCTAATTGGTGCCTAGTGATAAATGCTAGTGTCAGAACATTTGTTATGAATTTGCAAATAAATTGAATCAGGGCTGCAGCAGGCAGATGCACTACCAGTCCAGTGGCACAGAATTAATTTATTTCTGGGTGTAGAATAGTATTTATGTATGCCATGCTGCTGGTGGTGTTAAATTGTATGTCAAGAACAAGTGCTAAATTATATATCGAGACCATCCACATAGGAGTGGAAAGAGGAGGGGATATTTGTTGCAATCTTAACTCAAACACTAGCTAGCAGTTGACATTGAACTGAGCTGTGGCAGTTCTTTGCAGACCACAGGATTTTAAATTTGCCTATGAAGTGCAAGAAATGTTGTGAGTCTGGAAAAAAAAAGTTTGGTGGCAAATACTTGAAGTAAGCCATCCCTTTTTCCTCACGTCATTGCTTCAGTGTGTCACTTGTACAGTAAAGGCACGGGGGAAAGCACATGCAGCATGGGAACCCCTCTCCGATACAGGTCCTTAATGTGGACAAATTATCAAACCTTCTTAACATGGGTTTAGCTGTCTAGCGTGGGAAAAAACCTGCACAGCTTTGTTAAGACAGATTGCTTTCAGCATATTTCTGTGCATAGGTAAGCTGCACATCACCTCTCCTGTGCTATTTCAGATTCACTGCAGCTGCAGGTATTTTCTCAGGTGGTAGAAACGTTGTTGGTCGTGTGATACAGGATGCCGGCAGATCAGGAGCTCACCGGGAAGCAATTATCTCTTCAGATACTGTGCCCTGTGACTTACCAGTGACACTATGGTTTTACTCCTCATATTTTCCAGTGGATGTGTTAGCAACAGCCTGAGGACTACGCAGTGTAGAAGCATGTTATTAGAAGTGGGCTACAATTGTGCTTCAGTTGGATTTTTAGCAACAAAGGTTTACTTGGCCTACATCCACATGAGTCAAATGAAATAGTCTCTCATTTTAGAACAGAACGACATTTGGTGGGATTGTAATGGGTCTAGTGGGCTATGACCATCTGAAGTCTCCTGCCCCAGGATTAGACTGCCTTAAAACAGGAAATGCTGACCAGAGCTCTTCAAAATATGCCTGAGATTGCTGCCTGTCTTTGTACAGTCTGTAACTTCTGGAAGTGAAGGGCTTGCTGAGGCTTCAATTCCTTTTACTGAAGCAACAATTGAAATGGAAGAGGTGATCCTCCATCACTTTCTCTGTGTACACAGCGCCTCTGTGCAGGGCTTTTGGGGCATGAGGGAAGAGCTGAATATAGCCACAGCAATGTGGTGCAAGCAGATTTTTTGCTGGCTAGCATGATGCAAAATTTACCTCCTTCCAGGCAACTTGTTAAGTTTACACCTGGGTGCTTGCACTTTCATAACCAGGCTTTTGGCCTGGTGCTGATTCACATGTACTGCTGAGGCCCTGTGGTCTGACAGTCTGGGAGCCAGAAAGGTCTGGGAATGACATGCAATCCAAAAAAAATGACTCACTTGTGTAACCTTGGGCAAGCGACACAGCCTCTTCTGTGAGCCAAGCCAGAAAATTGCCTGTGCAGTGCAAGTCAGGTACTGCTTCTGAGTCTAGTTCTTCAGGAGAAACCAAACATGCCCCAAAAAAACCCAAAAGGAACTGTGGTGTTAGTCTTTGTCATTTAATTGTCCTTTCTTTGAGTCAGAAAGCTCTGCAATTACATGCTCATATCTTTCTTCTCTATCTTTTTTTCTAAAGAGGAAGAGAAACGCAGGAGAAGGGAAAATCAGATGCATCTTGAACGCTTACGGGCACTCCTCATCATAACTTTCATATTGCTGATGTTTCGATTCACGGTCAGCGAGAACAAAGAAGGGACCAACATTTCTTGGAACTACTTTTTGAATGAGATGCTGGCAAAGGGGGAGGTCCAGAGAATCGAAGTGGTGCCGGAGAGCGATATTGTGGAAATTTATCTGCACCCAGGAGGAACTCCGCACGGACAAGTTGTGAGTGACTTTCTGCAGTTGGAATGAATGATCTTAGATTACCCTGTGGAAAATAATTAAATTAATATATATGTTTGGTAAAACTCTAGCTGGTTAATTTGCTCTTTGTTATTTTTTTCTCTTTCTTGTATTTGAAGTTAAATGACTTCTGTTACTCATATCAACCTGGGAACTAGACTTATAGTTTCAATTGTAAAAAATAATAATAGCCTGGAGGAAAACCTTACATATGTCTAAAAAGCTGGAAAAATCCTATAGTTTTTGCTACTGGCTCAGTCTATGTGAGAAGGTGTCTAGAAGATTGTAAACTCTTATTACTATGTCCTGTTTCAAAACCTTTCCCCTATTTGGATTTTACTTTTGAGTGTTCTGTCAAACTCCATTAGACTTCCTTCCTAAATCTTCCAAAATGGGAACAAAGCAGAGTTTGATCATGTTCTTTTCCTTCCAGGAGGTGCCACTTAGAATCATTACAAACTGGCTTGAGAGATTAAAATACTGTTCTTGGCTATATCCCATTTTTTTCAGTGACTTAACGATCCATTTGCAAACTGCTGGATGAAATTAATTTCCGACTGATAGAGAAACGAGATCCAAGAAGTCCAAGTGGAACACAAGACGCCTTCTTCCCCATGATATAGTTTTCCATATATAGAACAAAATTGAGCCCAAGGTGTCAGTACCACTGGGTTTGTAACACTGACTCCATCCTTCGGTTTGCCTCCAAAGTTATTGCATCTCCTTGTTTCTGGAGACTTAGCTCTTGCCTTTTATGCTTTCGGAAGGTGCTGAAAAGACTAGAGGTGTTCCCAAGTTTATTTGGAGCTCTGGTGTCACTTAGTTGCTCGTGAGTTCACTGATACAGCATCAGAGGTGTAACACAAGTCTGACTTTATCTGACTTGTCCGTGTTGTGCATTTGTGCTCGTTGCTGTATCCTCATATGACGATACTTACATGCTGCTTTTGATTGCGTGTCCCCAGAACGTTACCCTGGTGTACACAATGCGGGTGGCAAACATCGACAAATTTGAAGAAAAGCTGAGAGCTGCGGAGGATGAGCTGAATATTGATGAGAGAGAGAGAATCCCTGTTTCCTACAAACATCCTGGCTTTTATGGAAAGTATGATACAAATTTGTGCTTGCTGTTGGTCTTAGATTGGTGGCAGCATTCCTCTCTTGGAGAGAAAAGTCATTTTCAGCTACATGTTATTATATATAGAACAAAAAAGCAGTCTCGGTTTTGGAGCACTTGCCCGATCTTTCAGAAACGGGCGTGCTCTGGAGGTGCCTTAATGTTTCAAAAGTGGAGGTCCCAAGAAGGTGTCTGTAACTGCAGCATGCAACATCCTGAAGTGTTTCAATCAGCATCAGCAAGTCTGAAGGAAGTCTGTGTTCTTGGTGCACCTGAGCACTTTTTGTCCTTATAATCAATTATTCAAGTGCAAAAGGTGATAGAAATCCTGAGTCAACAAGTGATTGTTACACCCTGGTCTGTGGAGAATGCTGGTGGTGCAGCAAGCCTTGCCCTGATAAAATCCTTGGAGGAAGGCCTGTGGTGGTGGTTCAGTCTGTAAAAATAAACACCTAGTTTTAACCTGCTTCTCCAGCAGCTGTAGATCGGAGGACAGCCTGCGCTGGTGCTCGCTCCAGCTGTGAGCTGTGTCCTGAGCAGAGCAGCTCTAATGCTAACATACAAAAATCTCAACGAGGGCAGTATTTCTGTGACCTGAAACCAAGATCCTTTGCTTAAAACCAAAAAAAAAAAAAAAAAGCTCAAAGCTTTTAATTCTGAAATAAGCTATAATGAGCAGAAGATCTGTCAAAAGATCATAAAGCACTGGCTAGGCTTTCTTCTGCACTTCCCTATGATATACTGTGGTGGTTGTTTGCTGCAGAAGTAGCTTATTTGCAGCTTGTTTTTGCAAAACGTGGTTTATTGGGGTCTGGAGTACAAATCAAACCTGTGGAGCTCCCTCGTTGGGCTGTTGAACAAGTCCACCTCCATCACTGATGGCTGCTATGCTGGTGTGGGATGATGCTTTTCCTAAGTGTGGGGAGAGGCTCCAGCGTTTAGAGAGCTCTCAACTAAGTGCTTAGAGAGATGTAGTGCAGAAGTCCTGTCTGCTAAGTAAAGAAATGCCAATTCCTCACAGCAGTTCCCTGCCAAGATGGCCTGGGCACCACACAGAGCACATCATCTGCTTGTGGTAGCTCCCAGGGATTGGAGTGCAGTGACTTTCCCACTGGAGGTGGCCAGTGTGTGTAACTCTTCCTCCCAGACACCTTAAAAATGTGAAACAAATGTCATGGTTGTATGTGAATGGATACCTTGACTGGGTTTTGTCCTCTGAACAGCATTTGCACATTTTTAATACGTGGCTTATATGAAGATAAACTTTTTTTAATTGATCATGCAGTATGAGACCTTTAGCTGAAATTCAGAACTTGCCAATTTTTTCCAACTTGTGTATAACAGGAAGAGTAGACAGAACAGTTAGTCAGCCACAAACACAAGCTGCTTCCCCTGCACCTGAAAGAGATTGATTATTTTTTTAAGAGATACAGGGTCTGAAGTCTTTCAGGAGACTTGATGAATGTCTGGAGATTTCAGTCTGGAGTTGGAACCTGTGAGGTGCAGTGCTCTTGCAGCTTGGATTCAGTTTACTCTGAGATGTGGGCACCTGATGTGTTTCAGGATTAATCCTATTTGCATAGTTGACAAGCTGAAGGTGACTTTCAGTTCCCAGTGCTGCCCAGGATCTCTCACCGAGAAGAAACAAATGCAGCTGGGTATATAGCACATGTGGGTAAATCATCCCTCTGAGAAACAGAGCACACACTTCTAGTTTGAAGATAAGATGCAAAAGGCTTGAGACCAGATGATTTCACAGGCATGTGGAGCAGAACAGAGTCCCACAAATCTCAACCTGTCATCTGACGTATGATCCTTTTTCCTCCTGTTGAAAGCATCCTTTGTTTAGAGCTTGCAGGATATTTGTCCTCAGCATGTTTGTCTTGTAACTGTACTACTCCTGCAGTGTCGTCTCTGCTCCTCTTCTCCCTCCTAATGCAATTGGCATTGCAAAGGATCCAGAAAATTGATGTTGGTGGCTGTAGCACTTCTGAGTCCAGGACTTCTGAGAGACTTGACCAGAGGGGCCCAAGACTAGGTAGAGCAGCCTTATAATGGCAGCCCCACACTGGGATTTCTGGCAGGATTTAGGAGAGTTGGAATCCCCCTGGTGCTGCTGGACATAGATCTGCAGTGAGTGCCCTTTGGACAGACTGCCAGCCCCAGCAGATCCCTCTCGGGTGGGATTTGACTGCCTCCAGGTTCTATTTGTTTATCAGTAGAAATGCCTCTGAAGGGGATGGTGGGGTTGAATTTGTTCCGCAGCTGTAAGCAGTATTTGCCAGTGTCCTCTGTTTATCTTTTTAGGTTATGTAATTGTTGGGGGGTTGGTTTTTTTAAATATATATATATATATATATATTAAAAAAAATCTGTAAGGGTTCCATTTTCTTAGTCATGTCTACTCATTGCTGTGCTTGTAGCGTAAATGTCAGGACCTTTAGAATATTGAAAATAGCTACGTTGAGTAATATTTCCTAAGTTGTAGCCAAACACTTCAATTTGTACCTGTCTTGCTGTTGTCCTTTTAGCGATGTCATTTCCCTGATAGTGACACTTGTGGCTGTGTCCATGTTGTGGAGCATCTTCCGCCTGATTAGGGTTGCGAGCCGGGTGGGAGGATTCAACGCCTTCGTGAGTATCCTGGATCTTGATGTTGTTTTGCAGCCTGTGGGTAGCCTTGTCCTCCGCTGGCCTGATCTCCTCCCCTGGCCCCAGCGAAGACAGTGCAGAACACGAATTAACCGGTGCCAAGAACTCTCCAGTCTTGACACATCTTGCATCTTTTCCTGTCCCGATGAGCTGACTAGACTGTGCAGTAACTGGCCTTAGCTGAGGCCCTTTCTCTCCCCGCGGCAGGAAGGGCTGAGCTCAGTGACTTTGCAGTCCAGTTTGCTCTGCTATTTTCAAAGCTTGTTAATGACTTGCAGCTGCAGATGGTGTTTTTCACTGGGTCCTGCCAATATGCCTCCCATACAGCCAGAAGTAGGAATTGCTGCTTTCTGCAAAATGAGTTCTCAATTTATAAAATATGTTCAGATTCTGGATTTCATTATGTGTTGGCCTGTTCCGCTCATGCCACATGCCTCACTTGCAACATCAGTCAAATCTCTTCCTCCCCTGTTCTACCCTTGCCTGGATCAGCTGATGAAACTCTGTAGAAATCAGCCGGGGGTGCGCTGCCATTGACCGCAGGGATTTGGGGTTGAAAACTTGGTGAATTCAAGCCCTTGTTAGGTTTCCCACTCAGTCTCCTCTGCAGTTCTCTTCTGGCTTTAGGATTCTCTTTACACAAAGGGATGCAGCTGCTCGGAGGAGAATATTTTAAAGAAGTGTTGAGTAATGAGGGCCTTGAGGACTAGTTTCTGCCCTTGCCTAAGTGGGGACAGCTAGGCCCTGCACGTTTAACTCTTCATTGGGATAAGCTGATGTTTTCAAGGCCTGGGAAGCTGTAAACTTTCTTCTCAAAGAAAAAAAAAGAAATTCCCAAGTAGGTGTTTTCAATAGAACATAATAAGCAGCTAGAGGTAGGGCATTCAACTTAATTCTTGTTTTGACTGTCACTGTGGCTTGACACACACCAGGAGACTGAAATGTGATGTCTGTAAAATTTGAGAACCTATAGTTCTGTCCAGAGTTGAGTTGCAGTGGAAACCTGTGGCAGCATCGGACAGTGGTGCACAGTGTTTAGATGCATTTACAAGACATATTGGTCATTATTTACCACCAACAGTTATTTACCATCGATACATGTTCCTCCAAACTATTCCTGTTCCGTGTGTATTAAGGATCAGAGCATTTAGAAATCAGGGAGAAGATCCTTAGAAATCAGGGAGAAGGTCCCAAATAAGGTTTTGGGCATGCTGCACGTTTTTAATCCCTGCCTGGTCCACATGGAGTTTGAGCTGAATTGTGTTGGGACTCTTACTGCAGGTTTATTCTGTCTCTTCCCAACAACATGTGGATAAATAAAGTTTGAGTCAACAATCTGCCTGTGCAGTGTTTCCAAAGCAATAGTAAAACCGATACGTTGGTGGGCATTTTTACACCTACGATGTTGTTTGTTACACCTGTGCTGTCTCCCAAAGCACACAAACAGCCTTTCCAGAGTTGCCTTGTCCAGAGTCAGAGCATGTCTTCAGTACTTGTGCTACCTTCCACAGAACCAGTTGAAAATGGCTCGTTTCACCATTGTGGATGGGAAATCGGGAAAAGGGATCGGCTTCAAGGATGTAGCAGGAATGCATGAGGCAAAAATGGAAGTCAAGGAATTTGTGGACTATTTAAAGGTATGTAAAAATAGAATAAAGTAAGTACTTGCTACCCATCTTCTGGGATAGATGGCTGACCTGGGGAGGAGGGCATATTCTTCTCTTCATCCTTCATGATTCTGAGCTGCCTCCGTTTAAATAAACGTAACAGCTTTGATGCTGTGATCAGAATGACTCAATATATATTTCCAGTTCTGTAACAGGAATGCAGGTGTAGCTGCTCTGGTTAGCAGCTACTCAGAGTTGCTCAGGCCAAAAACAACATCGGGAAGCTCTGAGAGGCCGTGGTCTGGTGCAGATGTTTCATGTGAGCTGTGGATCTGAGCGAGCTTTATTTACTTTATTTTTACTTTGTGCAGAGTCCTGATCGCTACCTTCAGCTTGGGGCTAAAGTGCCCAAGGGTGCCTTGTTACTGGGACCACCAGGCTGTGGAAAGACCCTGCTGGCGAAGGCCGTGGCTACAGAAGCACAAGTGCCGTTTTTGGCCATGGCAGGCTCCGAGTTTGTGGAGGTGATAGGAGGTAAGCTGCTTGGGAGGAGGGGTGTGGAGGTTGCTTGATCTGTTGCGGAGTTGGAGGGTGCTGGCTGGGCCTCTCGCAAAGGACGGAGTTTTAACCTGGGAGGATGAGTTGTCTGTATCTAACAAATATAAGAAGTTTTCAGTGGTGGAGAGTACTTAATAATGTAGGACATAAAACCCTCTGAATTGCTAGTTGTTTCTGGCAGTGCACAGCCATGGTTCTTCACCTGAAAGCATTATCTCTGACTTCCCTGTACCTCTTATTAAAGCCACGAACTGAGGTTTCTTTCCTTATGTGAGAATGTTGATGGATTTGCTGCTGCTCCCTGCTGATGGAAATCCCATGGCATAGAGACCATATTTTCTTCTTCCTTTTCTTACTTCCTCCTTGATCTCTGGAGACTTCACAAGGCTCGGTGCGTAGGAACATGCTGAATAATTTGGCTTCTGACCTGTGGAAGGAACAGGAGTTCACGTTAGGAGCTGGGAGCAGAGCTTTTCTTACAGCAGCTCTAGGGGTCCTTGCAGCTCAGTTTTTGGGAGCTCAGTTAAAAGCCAGCAGGCTCCAGGAGGAGCAGTACCTCAGGACTAAACATAGGAGTTCTGTGGCTATTTCTTTGTGCCAGGAGTGTCATGTATTGAGGGTTTGCTTGATGTCAGGTGCCTCGCTGGGGCCAGTAATCCTATTCTCTGCTGTACAAACAATTTTAACTATGGGGCTCATTGCTTCTTCCCTTCCCCTGTAGGTCTTGGAGCTGCCCGGGTCCGGAGCCTCTTCAGAGAAGCCCAGGCTCGTGCACCCTGCATTGTGTACATCGATGAAATTGATGCTGTGGGCAAGAAGCGCTCGACCAATATATCTGGTTTTGCCAATGCCGAGGAGGAGCAGACCTTAAACCAGCTGCTGGTGGAAATGGATGGTCAGTATTTCTCTCTGCCTCTCAGCAGTTGGGCCCTTACCGCTTTAGAGATCCAAGCTGTTGGCCAGTACATCTTTTTCCTGCTTGAGCTTGCCATGCCTCCTCTTCTTAGCCTCTTAGCGTTCTTTTCTTGGTGAAGTAATTACCACTGTGCTGAAACAAACCTCATTCCCCTCTTCCCTGGGACGAGGCTAGCTTGCACTTCACAGCCTGTTCAGGTTGAAGCCCAGAACTGCAGCTTGGTCAAGTCCTTTGCTAAAAGACCATCTGTATGACAGGTGATAACTGTGTTTCAGGCCACTGCTTAGTGAGGGGGCTGTGGCCCTGAAAGTCAGGATGTTTTTTTCCTGTGTGGACACCAGTGTGGCCTTGGCTGGCCTTGCTCTGGTTTGAGGTCATTGTATTGCTCACTTGAAGCGGGTCCTTTCTCTGTTCTTTCTCCCCTTCACCAGCTGCTGCACTGAGTGCAGAGGAAAAGCAGCAGCAGCTGTTCAGCACCGGGTTTGTGGAAGTTGTGTGCCCAGTACTTGCTTCATGCCGACCCAGGGTTTCCTGCAGAACCCTTAGGAATCTCCTCAAGCACCCATCTGAAGCCATGTACCCCATTGTTAGTCCCTGCTTCTGAAAGCACTGTCGTGTGCCTTCCCATCTGCCCCTTAGGCTGGGCTGCATCAGAGCTGATGGTGCCAAAGGGAGCGATTGGGCCCAGGACAGATTTCTGAGCATGTGCTGTAAGTGGTGGAGAGAACCCTCTTGAAGACATTTCTGTAGGCTTTTAAGGGTTTCGGGCTAAATGTAGTAAATTCTAAAACCCCAGAGCAAACTGGGTTTGTGGCTACTGAAAACCGTGAGTCAGAGGAGAGCGTAGTGTTAAATCCAGAGTGAATTTGCACCAACAGCCACATGAGCATCCACCTGCTAATAAAATCAACAGAAAATGTGTATTAGAGATCACGGCTGGCAGAGGGCAGCAACCCCAAAGACTCTTACTGTAGTAAATGACTTCAGTTCAGGAGTATGTTTTCCCACTGGCAATTGGAGAAGAATTGTTTACAGTACTAGGGAACCAAAAGAAAATGAATTGGCAGCAAGGGCACTGCTGTCTGTAGAGGGTAACATTTAGGTCCAGCTGGCCATTAAATGTTGTTGGATGCTTGCTGTATTCTAAGACAGGTAGTGCTTTAAAGCCTGTTGAGGCTTAAAGTTTAGTTATCCCAGAGGGGCATAAGCAGTTCAATGTATCGGTTCTCTTGTCCTTTTGACTTATTCTCACGTTGTCTGCCTGACTGCAGGATCCTTATCTAAACCATGAGCTAAGCTTTGCAAACAAGCCCTGGTTTGATGCCACGCTTCTGGATGGATTCTGGCTGTACTGGGTCTGGAATCGACCCTTTTCTCAGGCACTTTAACAGAAGTGCCAAAAAGAATATTCCTTTGGCTATTCTTAGTCATAACTCTATCAGAGCCTGCAGCACTGACCCAACTTGTCATGTTTCTGTTGCTAAATCTTGTTCTTGTGGAGCAGGGCAAGCAGTAAGTACCTGCTCATCGGGGAGTGTTTGTACCAGCCTGCTGTTTGTGGGACAGAGCTGCCTTTTCCCTTGACTGTAACTGACACTTGTTGTCTTATCACACTCTTTATATGAAAAATAAAAAGCTTCCCTGCACTAAAAGCATCCCCCTTCCTCCAGCCCTTGCCAAAAGGGTTAAAACTGATTTTTTTACTGAATGCTTGTGGTGAAATGGGGATGCAGCCCTGCTGAAGTAGAGCACGTCCTACAGTTCAGAGCAAGGCTGCCTTCTGGAGATTGCTCTGGAGTCAGCCCTCACTTCTTCAAGGAGAGAAGCTGGGACTTGTAAAAATGCTTTCAGCAGAGGGTAGATGTTCCTCTGCACTGCACGCAAGATGATCTATAATTCTGGATCTCTGCCCTTGCTGCAGAAGGAGGAGGAATTGTAAGAAGGATCTCAGCATGGTACAGACAGGGTGGAGAGGTCCTGCTGTACAGAGAGCCTCCAGGCCTCTCTCTGCTGCAACACACGTGCCGTGAAGCTTTTGGAGAGGAACGAGCTTTAAGTAGGTCCTAAACAACCAGACAGGAGTCTGGTTATCAGGGGAACATGCTTGAAACACAGGGTGCTCCATAGATACCAGAAAGCACCTGGAATTCATGTATGCAGCTCCCTGGGACTTTGCACTGATTCAGACAACTTGGCCAAGCATGTAAATATATACTTGGAGTAAATATAACTGCTCACAGCCGTATCTGTATAGTCGTCTCGACAGAAAAGGCCAGTAGTAACACGCAGAACAGCAATCCTGGCTTGGCTGGGTTGTTTTTTTTCCTCCTGACAGTTGTAGGGTGAGCTGGCAACAGGTTAACACTGAATTAAATGGAGGCCCATCTGTCTGTTCGGGAATATGTAGTCAGTACAATCCACATCTCTGTACTAAAAATGAAAGCGTCTGACTTCCTCCCATCTGTAGAAATTAGGCATGGTTTCTAGAGTGTTTTCTTGGTGAGGCTCAATTCAGAAATTAGGGTGCAACTCAGAAAGTGAGTTTAGAAGGTAAATATTACCCTCAATATGTAATTTAATAGACTCTTGTTTGCTCTGTGCTGCCTAGCTTATTTTTAAATTTATATTGTCTCATTATTTATTCGTGTCTCTTACAGATCATGTACTAAGTCCCTCATTTTGCTAAGTGCTTTATCAAACACACACTAAAAAAAATAGCCCAAGGAGTTTACGGTGTCAAATGAGAGACAGCTGGCAAGGACTGTCAGGCTAGTACAAGAAACACGGACTTGCTGTTGGCTTGTACCCATCAGCAGCGCTCTTGGCACATGTTGCTGAAATGTTATCTAACGGAGCATGTTACCTAAAGGAACACTGAAGTGCTGTGTGCAGCATGGCAGAATGGTTTTCAGGGTAGTCAGTAAGGTTTCTGAGGAGGTTAACGGTTCTACCCAAGCGCAAGCGGAGGAGTGGTGTGTGTTTGTGACGAGGAGGCCTTGAAATGGAAGGTTGAGAGCTCTGTTTGAGCTGTCTTTAGATTAAATTGATGGTTGAAGTTCTGCAAGGCAACACCATAGAACCGAGTTAGCTATTAATTTGAAAAAAAAAATAATTGTGCACAAAAGTAGATCTGTGAGTCATCAGTGGTGATTGTTGAATCTGTGTGTTCGAATGAGATTACTCAGAGGTAAAGTAGAGGAAGAAAAGGAGGGTCAGAGCTATATGGAACCTGCTCCGCAGGCTGGAGGAAGGATGAGGACACTGAGAAAGAAGCCATTATGTGAAGCTGTATGGGATGAATGTGCACTTTGATACTCAGTAATTCTCGTACGCAGATTTTAGAGTAATTGTAGTGCTCTTCCTGCGAGCGACCTTGGTTTCCTTTGCTCTGACAGCTTTCTTCGTGTTCTGGAAGCACCGGGAGTCTGCTGGGAGAAGGGGAGGCGCTGGGAGGGAGCCTTTATGTACCAAAGCTGTTTTTAAAACCAGAGTGACACATGTACTCCAGTCTTTGTCAAAACAGGTGCCTGGTTTGAATAGTAAATCATCCCTCACAAACATCAAACAAGTGGAAGGGGAATGTGACCCAAATATCTCCTCTGTTCTGAGTGTGTTTGAGAGGAGCTTGTCAGTCCTGGGCTGATCTGTGTTTTGTGAATGAAAACGTCTTGTGGCAGCAGCTCTTCACCTGGAGTCCTCGGACAGGACCTCGCCCCTCATCTGTGCTCTGTGCCAGTTTCTGGCCCCGAGGCTTCCCTGGAAGGTGGCCCCGTTTTTGATGACACTGTTCACAGATGATGTCCAAAAGGCTTTTGAACAAATGGCTGGAGAATTAACAGTGTTGTAATGCAGATGAGATGCCCATCAAAGTAATGTGCTGTGTCAGTGGGGAGCAGAGCACTTGCCGGTTCAAGTGGACCCTTTTCATCCTTTCCGTTTTGAAGTGGCTTCACTTGTAAACACTGTAGATATGAAGGCTCTCTTTAGGCTAAATTTTCAGAGCTGTTTTTCATTTGTTGATGTGACTGACATGTTTTCTGTAGACTGTTCCTTAGGCTGAGCTTTGCCTGGGGAAGGCAAAGCCTGTGTCATGCCAGGTGATACTGCAGCGGGAGCAGTCGGAGGCTGCAGTTGTGGGTTTCTTGGAGCAATATTTCACACCGCTGGGACACAGGCTGGAGAGCAAGTGGGGCAGAAGCTGATGTGAGAAGGATGCTCTCAGTGGTTCTGTTTTTTTTTAAAAAAATTGTTCTAATAGTCAGACCTATTTTAAGAGAGTCTTCCCAGCTGCAAAGCAGATAATGTACTGTACCATCTAATCCTGCCGTGAAGCTTGCTATCCCCCAAGTGCCTGCCAGTCTCTCTGCTTATTTATCACACTCCAGAGTGCAGTGTAGTACATGCCCGAAGAACGGCTGGCTTCATCCTCTCCAGGAGCTTACGGAGACAGCATCCTGCAGGGAGGAAGGACTGAGGTTTGCTATAGCGCAGGCTGACAGAGCCAGTCCTCTGACTTACCTGTAACCTTAATCTCTCTGCTGAGCTCTTGTACGCTGACACATTTGGCAGCTCTTCTGGTGGAGCTGGAGAGCGCTGAAACTCGCCCAGCTTACGTGCACAAAGCTGCCTCTCTGCAGCGTGTGACTTGGCAGCTGAGGAAGCACATGGGACTGAGGCGTCCTCTCCCTGGGAAGGCTGTTGGATGCCAGGGCTGTTGAATCTGCTGTAGGCAGGTGACTCATACCCAGGGGCCTGTGGGCACCTGGTGGAATGTAATAAATAAGTGGTGTGGTTCTGTGATTCAATGTGATCTCCGGCTCCCCACCCAAGCAGCCCAGCTGCCTGCCCCGTTCTGCCCTCCTCCAGCTGCTGGTGCTCTGGCTTCCCCAGGAAGCCCTGCCTGCCTTTGATGCCTCCCTGCTGCAGGCTGCTCTTCCAAAGCCTGTAAATCCTGATGCTCCATCTTGAAGACTCGGAGACAAAACCTTTTCTGACTGTGGCTTGAGCTAGTGTGTGCTGATTGTCACTGCAAAGCTGGTTGTGGTTTGTGTGGTGGAAGTTCTGCAGGGTTGGTCTTTGCACTGGTGTGCAGTATGCCTGGGTGCCTTCTGAGTGATAAAGGAGGAGTGAGAAGACAAAGATCAAATCATGCTGTAACATGTCCCTTGCTGTGTGGCATGGCTGTGCCCTTTCTCTGCATTAACCTGAGCTGAATGGAAGAAAGCCGGTCCCTTTCCTGGTGGCCTCTCCGTGACTGAAGGCTAAAAGTAAATGAAAGTTGAAAGGGCTTTCAGCAGAAACATTTGGAAGGGAAAGGCTATTTCAGCCAGCAAACATTGTTTATACAACCTGGAGCTCAAGGAGCAGGAACTGGCTTAAGCCTGGGGCTGAGAAGGCATCCCCTAACTCATCAGAACAGAGAGAGTCTGGGTTTCTAGTTGGAGCGATTTCCAAGTGTGACAAAAGGAAGTAGAAAAGAAAGTTGCAAGCCAAGGCTTATTAAGTAGGTGAAAAGGGAATTTCAGAGTATCCACAATGAGACTGACTGGCCTGGGCGACTTGTGAGGTTCCTTCCTGTCTTGTGCTTCTGGCTGAAGAGGACACGTTCTCAGCCTGAGCTGCCCCCAAGGATGCTCTGAACACCCTCTGGCTTGGTGATAAAGCTGTGTAAGACATTCTCTGCATCCTGCCCTGTCCCTTTGTATCCTTGCAGTGCAGTATCTGTGAGGGTGAAAACCTTGACCTTTATTTTTGCTTGGTTTTCTACAGGAATGGGGACCACAGATCATGTCATAGTGCTGGCTTCCACCAACCGTGCTGACGTCTTGGATAACGCTCTGATGAGACCTGGGAGGCTTGACAGGCACATCTTTATTGATCTTCCAACACTCCAGGTATATCCCATAGTGCCCTGTCCTTACCATAATGCTGATGACTAAGGTCTCCCAGTCCTTGCTGGTGATTCACGGGCCTGGCAAAGGCTGAACTTGGCGAGGATAGAGATGGTGAGCTTTTGTTTGCCTTTATTCTTACTTATGTGCTCTAAATCAAGGATTTGACATGCTAATGCAGTTGCTTGTTTCTCTGAAATGACAACTCCATGGTTTTAAGTGTTTCTGCTCTGGTAAGAACTTTGGTAGTGAATGCTTTTGTGAGGTTCTCTGCCACCCAGATGCAGAACTGTTCGTGCCCCCTCCAGGATATTTGGAACCACCTAATTGGCAAGTTGGCTTGTGTGAGACCTTCAGCTGTTGTGTGCCGTGAGCACCGTGTGTTCTGTAGGTTTATTGTCCTCACTATCCTTGTAAGGCTCCTCATTTTCCTTTAGGCAGCCTGTTAAGTGACTTTCTGCTTCTGAATGCTTTTTAAATCCATTTACTAAGAGTCTTCCATGTCTGCCGTGTTGACATTTGTAGCAGAGTTCTGGGAATAGGCTCAGCTGCAGTAAAGATCTGTCTGCCCTGCCAGCACAAGCTCTTCTTCTCCCATCTGTGCTTTACTGTCGTCCTCTGAGTTTTCAGTTAAAATACCTTAAATGCCTGATAGAATCTGGCACAGGAAGCATGAACTGTGCAGCTGCCCTGAAGGAGGAAGGGGAAAAACCCTGGCAAGGGAGCCCATTGTTTTAATCAGGATCTCCTGGACCAGCTGAATGAGTCACCCCTTGGCTACTTGCCAGCCTTCATCTCACCCCCACCTTCCTCTGGGAAATGGTCCCAGGCTGAGTGGCTGGGAGATGGGGGGGTTCAGGCGTGAGGGAGCAGGTAGAGGCGGTCGGAGCTCCTTCCTGCGAGTGCTTTTATGGTGAGAGAGAAGCTAAGACAGATCGGAGTGAAAGTTAGGAAGGGAGAGTGGCCCTGAGAGAAAAAGCAGTGACTCAGGGTAAGCCTGGGTACATCTGTTGTGAATTTGAGCGCTGGGTGTTTATCAGGGCTCCCGCAGCGCTGGAAGCTGTAAGGACAGCCCTGCCCTCTGGTGGCAAATGTCCCTGTCCCCGCTGCCACCGTGCTCCGACGCCGTGCTGGGCTCAGGTGCTCTGTGTTCTCTGCAGGAGAGAAGAGAGATCTTTGAGCAGCACCTGAAGGGTCTCAAACTGATCCAGGACGCCAGCTTCTACTCGCAGCGCCTTGCTGAACTGACTCCGGGCTTCAGCGGTACGACGGGCTGTGTCCTGGGGGGCTGCTTTGCCCACTTCTACGCTAGTTCTGCTGCTCAGGCTGGAGCTGCTGCGTGGCTTAGCTTAACAGGGTATTTTGGTCTAAAGGGCTTTTTTTCTTCAAGCCTTCTCCATCTCTATGGAAATAGTGGGAACCTAACCAGCTCCCTGGTGAGCTCTGATGAGCAATTGTTCATGGCTATTTTCAATCTTCTGAAACTTCTGGGACTAGCAGGGTGTGGGGGTAGGGAAAACACACTTTTATAATGCCTGGGTTCCGAACTCCTAAGGGGGGGAACCACTGCTCATTCTGCTGTACAAGCTGTTGTTGAGGATAGGATGTTGTGCTTAGGGGGAAAGACTCTTAAGTTGATATATGTTACCAGGAAAGCGATAGGAGGAATGAGTACAATTACTCTGTCGGTCAGAGTAGAACTTGGACAACTCTGCCTGGCTTCTGTGTGGAGCCTGTTTCCAGGGCAGGTCCCTGGGAGTTTGAAACAGTGCTGAGCAAGGGGCTCCACAGTTCCTGTTTATGTGGAGTTCCTGGAATATCCTTTCTGGGTTTCCCCTCTAATAGGCCCCAGCACACTGCCTCTTCGTGACTTCTTTCAGCAGCCCCCCACCACCATCACCCACCCACACAAACTCGGAACAGATGTTGTTTCTTTTCCGCGCAGAGGTGGTGCGGTCAGCGTGTGAACAGTGCGGCAGCCCCTGCCAACCCCGACTGCCCACGCCACTCCCCCGTTGCTGAGAGCCCAGCCTTGGCTTTAGCCTGTTAATTGATTGCTGAACTCTGTCCTCTGTGTGGCAACGCAGTGTTCATTGCCAAGGCAGTTGTATTGTTCAAATCCAACATAAACACCATGGGCTACGTTTGCTCTCTGTTCCCAAGGAACAAAAAAGTGCACGCTGTTTGACTTCCTTAGGTCCTTTTCCAGATTTGTTCTTGCCTGTTCTGTCCTCTGAAATCTGTCCCGTAACAAATCCAAGGTAATCGTTGTAAACTCTTGTCTACAGGAGCTGACATAGCCAACATATGTAACGAAGCTGCTCTTCATGCTGCTAGAGAAGGTCACAAATCCATCGATACTTCCAACTTCGAGTACGCTGTGGAACGAGTCCTTGCAGGTAATGACGCAGCCCTCTCTGTTGTCCTACTAGTCCATACCACGCTTCTTGAGAGAAGGCTCAAGCCAGAGAGTTACGTTCGAGGAAGACAGATGGGTCCTGACTGTGCTCTGTCCTGAGGGTCTTCAATGCTGTAGTCACAGAAAGTTCTCTGAACCAGACCTCAGGTGGATCTGTCTGCCTGAATCTGCAGGCAGCCTGAACACGCAGATCAGGGAAGATGGCCAGTGAAGAGAGGAATTCAAATCTGTATGGCTTTTTGAGTTTAAAAAGGTTTGTTTTGTTGTGTTTGGGGATTTATTGTTTTTTTAAAGAAAAAGAGTGGAAGTATCTCTGGGTTTTTCTTGTTGCTCTGGACACCTGCTACATAAACATGAATAGCAAATAGGCTACGCATCCTCAACAGCAAGAAATCAGAGATTTTTCTTTTTGGCCTCAAAGCCCAAGCTTTGATGAATTGGCAGAATAAACTGAAAGACAGTAGAGTACTGTTCTCCCTCTGAGAACATCCTGTCGGCCTTTCCCTGTCGCTTGTGCGATTGCCAGCAGAGGAACCTCTGGAGATTACCCTGTAGCAGTGTACTACAGGGAGGGCAAAAAGAGTTCCCAGAACTCTTGACTTCACCTGAGCGATTTGAATCGGGTGGGTTTTGGTCTGAACTGCCCTGTTGCCAGGCTGTGGTTTTCACAATCAGACCCTCAAATGTTTCCAGGCTGCAGTGTCGTCACCGGGCTGAGCCTGGGCACTCAAGACGGGCGTTCTGGGCTTTTCTTAGTGGATCATGTGGAAGAGGAGGTTTCTGTTGGGTCATTTATTTCCTGATCCTGGAATTTAGTCCTGAGTGTGTGGTTTGTCAGAAAATGCCTGAGCCGTTCCTCACTTAAGATTTTTGAGAAAATTCCAGACAGTTTCACCTGCCTCTTAAAAAGCAAAACCCTTGGAGTGCTTCATGCTTGCACAAAGCCCACCCTGTACTCAGCAGTGCCCAGGACTGGACAGCGAGACAACTCTAGTTGTAACACAGAAGTCCTCATCAGCCAGAGAAAAGATGTGCTTTACTTTCCCATCTGCGGGAGAGAAAGCCCCAGACTTGCAGAGATTCACTTGGCTTTTCTTTCTGAATTCCACCCTTGTCTTAGTTCCTCAGACTGGGAAGATAAGACAAAGCAAGTAAGGCCACGGGGGATGTGTGCTAGGAGGGTATTTGGGATTGATGTGGCGGGGCACTGCAGGGCATGGGCTTCAGCAGTTTCACTGCTGACAAGCTGACTTGCTTCACTAAGGCTCTGTGGTGTGTAGGAGGCCATAAAGGCTTTTTGTTGCTTAATCGAAGTCTTTCATATTAGCAGGACCTGGCTGGTTTTTATAGACCAAATCTAAAAGACCCCAAACAACCCTTCAGGCCCATATATTAAATGTACCCTCGCTATGTAACAGGAATGCTTCTGGGTTTCACAATCCAGAGGGCATTTCAGTTGCTGTGAAAGCTTTTCTTGAAAGAAAGAAGATATTAGAGTTCTTTCCATTATAAGCTTCTGGTTTTAATAAGAGTGGTGTGGAATCAAAAGAGAACTTTGCAAGTCCAGAGGCCCTGTCAGCCTTAAAGCTTTGTGTTGCTGTAAGGGAGGGGTAAGAACTTCTCTCTGTGGTAGTCCCCATTGTGTTTCTAGTTTGGGAACAGAAAGCAGTAAGTCAGATCTCCTGGGAGTGAGGGAGGAAACCTGCTGAGTGCACAGAGGCTTTTAGGGGTTGGCTTTAGAAGATGTATCAGAGCCTATTTTCTTGGTGGGGTTTGTGTACGCTGTGTTAGGCCAGCAGCGATGCACCAGAGTAATTTCCTGGGTTGTTTGTCTCATAAATGGGATCAGTACAGGCCTTCAGAGAACTTTCCTGCTTGGAGATCACTGTGTAGGAAAAGAAATAGTCCTTGTAGGCACACTGTGTGCTACTGTGAAGAGTACAGTCCCTCCTTCCTTGGTGGGCTGACAGGAATGCTTCCAGAATTTAAGTGCATGTGTGTGTATATATCTCTCTGTGTGTGTATATATAGTATGTGCATTTTCTACAGAACGATAAATACAGGCACATGCGCACACGCTGCTGAAGGCAGGGGAAGGGACTGACTGAGGAAAGTCAAGGCTCTTCCAATTAATCTGCTATTCCATCACCATCATGCCTTGCAGGGCACAGTGGTTTCCAGGATCCCTGAGCGGTAATTTTACAAGATCTGTCACACTAATTTTGCTGTTTCCTTGTTTAATAAAGCTCTTGACTTTGTTTAAAAATTAATGTTAATAGAATGTTGTTTTCCAAGACATCAAGCAAGCTTGGTATAATGCTGCTCTTGACTCTGCCTGCTCTACCCCCCGCTGCTGCTGGCACTGCGCGGAGACATCGGCTGTAAAGTGCTGGTGCCTTTTTGCATTCAACATGCAGAGCTATAATAGTGCTTGATGTTGCAGCGTATTCTGTAGGTAGCATATTTTCTGCGTGCTAGAAGTTTTACTTCCATTCAGCGGGGGTTTTTTTAAATCTTAATTGGACTTATTCTGCATTACAGACTATTGGGTTGGAAAATAGACACTTTCAAAAATCACCTTTTTGGAGGAAATACTAAGTGTGAGTTATGGCTTAATTTCCTAGTTCTCAGGAGCCTGGGAATAAGCTCATATGGAGCATGCCATGTGTAATCAGAGACATTTCCAGGGTCTGGAGAAAGAATTTTGTGCATACTCTTGGTCTTTTGCTTATTTGAACGCTCCTAATACATCAGAATCTCAGCGGGGACCTCTCGTATATATAATGCAACATCTCACTGCTTGTGTTCTGCCTAAGGGACCAAGAGACCCATCAGTATGATAGTCCAGCTAGTCTCTGTTTTGGGGTTTGGTTTGTTGGGGTGTACTTTCCACATGGTAGGCTGACTTGTTGCAGATCTGTCCCTGAGCAGAGATGGAGCGTAACGTGCCTGTGGCATAGCTGGGAACAGAACGGGCTCTGCCTTCTATACCTGTGTGCTAATCAAATGTGAAATTATTTGTCTAATGATTAAGTCTGTTGTAAGGAGGAGAAGGGGGATAAGTTTCTGCCAGTGTTTTCAAGCAGTCCAAGCACAGGTTGCTTTCTTCTGCAGGGCCAGAGCGCACCTTCCACAGCTTGGGCTTGAAGGGCTTTTTACCACCTCTCCCTAGGCAGTGCGGTACGAAGCTGCCTGCCTGTGCAGGGTAGCTTCTGTGCTTAGCTCTACGAGACTACGCCTGTTGCCAGCTACCTTACCAAACCCTCGTCTGTGTTCCTGCAGGCACTGCCAAAAGAAGCAAGATCTTGTCACCCGAAGAGAGGAAGGTTGTGGCGTTCCATGAGTCGGGTCACGCGTTGGTGGGCTGGCTGCTGGAGCACACCGAGGCTGTGATGAAGGTAACGCTGCCACCAGCTCTTGAGGAATGCAGCCTGTGGCTGGGCGGGAAGAGTCCTCTGGGGTTCCCCTGTCTGAGATGGGTCCGTTGTTTTTGTAGTGCTTGTGTTGAATTTTGCTGTGTTACCCTGGCCTCCACAAGCATGGAGTTGCAGCAAAATAAATGGCAAATACAGAACAGTTCTGTATCTTCGAGGTCATCGAGTCCAGCCGTTAACACTGCCGAGTCCAGCACTGAACCGTGTCCCCGAGATGTCCGTTACACAGCTCCATGACAGTGATATGGTGCAAAGCTGATTAAGCAGCTGTAGGAGAAGCCTTGCAGTTAAAAGCTGACTGTAAAGCTCTTTGGAGCAACTGAGTCTCCTGATGCTGCTGCTCCGTTCACACACCTCCTCCAGGCTCAAAGCGCTGCTCCACGCATGCGTGATCTCTCCCTGCCGTGCCTTGCCAGCATCTTGCAGCCAGCAAAGCTGCTGCTGCAGGAGCTGCTCTGGTGCTGATGGAGAGACATGGGTTTGGGTTTTTTTCCCAATTGGCACGTTTGGGAGTTTGCCTGCCTGAAGCCCTTCTCTGTAGGGAAAGGCTTTTCTTTGGCACCCCAGGGTCTGTCCTCTCCCCTGCACATCTCCTCCAAAAGCCTTGACACTGGGGTGAGGTGGGGGGTAGAAATGACAAGTGTGGCAGCTCCTTGGCTTGCCACCAGCAGCACATTCACTCTGAACGACCTGTTGTATAAGCTGAACTGTTGTTAATTACTGTCATTTAATATGGGGGGGGGGAAATGACTCATTTTCTGAAGACATCCTATCTTTTCTCCAGCTACTCTCAGTCTGTTTAGCTTATACCCTCCAAAGCAACTCCTAAACCTCGGGATTTCACTGGATTCCTGTTGAGGACAGTTTCCTTTTCATTTCTTGAGCAGAAAGTGGCAGAAAGTGTGTGTCCATAGCTGTGAAGGCAGAGCCCTCACTACAGGAATGGTGACACTGCAGCCCTTGGCTGTGTCTCTGCGGGTCAGCCTGCCCCATCGCTGGCGACAGATTTCACTGGGATTGCAGGCCTCTTGCTGTTCTGCCTCTCCTGCTCTGTGGGAGCTCTTCTGTCCTTTGAAGTGAGGGAGCTGCTCTGTGTTGCAGGTTTCCATAGCCCCTCGAACAAATGCAGCTCTTGGATTCGCCCAGATCCTCCCGAGAGAGCAGTACCTCTTCACCAAGGAGCAGCTGCTGGAGAGGATGTGCATGGCGCTGGGGGGAAGAGTGTCCGAGGCCATCACCTTTAACAAAGTCACTACAGGTGAGGAGCCAGAGCCTGGCATGGGCAGGTGGAGATTGTGCTAAAAGAGCCTGAACTTCTGCACTTGCTCTGCCCAAGGGTGATCGGGGAAAGAGATGGAGGTTCCCCGTGCTGAGAAGAACAAATGTCAGATTGTGTGGTTTGATCTTGGGCTCAGGTCTGGGAGTGTGGAGGTCTTGCTTTTGGTTGTCACTGTGATGTCTCAGACTTGTCCCAAAGCCTGTGGCCACAGATGCAGTTACCCAGTGAGACTCTTGCCTCATGGGAGGGCCTAGAGCTTTGTGTGCTGTTTCCAACTAGTTGTATCCCAAGGGGTAAGCCCTCCACGGGCACGAGCTACTAGACACGCTCCGTTGTATGTGGGTTCTGCTGCATGTGTAGAAGGGTCCATCAGCAGGCGGAGTGTTTGCCTCTCTGGGCTCCTGTGGCTCCTCTAGTCTCTCCACGTGTCTGTGCAGAATCTGCTTGTCTTACACTCAGCTCAGAGCTGACAAGCATCTCCTCTCTCTCTCCTGCCCAGGAGCACAGGATGACCTGAAGAAGGTGACCAAGATAGCCTACTCCATGGTGAAGCAGTACGGGATGGTGCCCAGCATTGGGCAGGTCTCTTTCCCAGACCTGGAGAGTGCAGCTGGCATCGGCCGTCGCCCTTTCAGCCAGGGCCTTCAGCAAATGATGGACCACGTAAGGCCACACTTGGTGACGTTCCTGATTGTTCTTTACTTTCTGCAATTTGGTGAAGAAATGCAAGTAACTTGCACCTAAGCAATTTACATTTTTTTCTGGGGGCTGTTAAGTAGTAAGTTTCAACAACTGAGTGCTTACCTGTTCTGTTCCGGTGTATTGGGAGTGTGCAGGGGGCATTAGGAACAGGCACAACCAGACACAGCTGTGAGTTCAGCCCCGTAGCACTGTGCTGCCTGAAGCTGCAGCGAGCAGCTGTGAAATAACTTCAATGCCTACAACAGCCTGTGAAAGCTGCAGCCTTGCTTCCAGTGTGGGCAAGACCCTTCTGGGAGCCAGGAGGTGCAAATGTGGTGTTTGGAGAGAAGGAGAAATGCCTTGGGAGGGAAGGAGGAATAATTTGGGGAGACTGGGGGATTGCTGCGGAAGTGCGGACAAATACCCAGCTAGGGAGAGATTCTCTGGTGTGAAGTCTCTGCAGGCCCACCGGAGTCCCGTGTAGATCTAAGCATGGCTGTGCAATGCATAGATTACAAAAACCCTGTGTCTTAAAGCCTCAGCTGCACAATTTCAATGTTTCCACTTCCTAGATCAGAGACACTATCTAGCCAAAACGACAGTTCTGACTGACTGGAAAATGTTAAGCCTGTTTTGACAGGAAATTGGGCTTTGTTACTGAAAAAAACAACATTGTCTTAGCTGAAAAGTCAAATAGCTGGGAATGAAAAAACTGTTTCAGAAGCACCATGGTTGTGTTCCCCTGGGATTTCTGCTGAGCTGCATCTTTTGCCACTGGACAGCCTCCTTAATTAGACTGCATTTCCCATCAGCTGGGACTCTGATGAAGAGTTGTGCTTGTGCAGGCATTTACTGTTCCTTACCACGAGTCTTTAGCTTTTTTTCAAACGGTTTACCTCTATTTTCTGTTGATGGGAGCCACTTTCTGCCTGGCTCATCCATCCCTCAGTGCTCTCCTTGTTTATCCCCGTTGTGTGTGTTGCCACCTACACTGCAAATCTCTTTTCTTGTTACTGTCTTCTAGGAAGCAAAAGTCCTGGTGGCTCAGGCTTACAGGCGCACAGAAAAGCTCTTACTGGAGAACCGGGACAAGCTGCAAACAGTAAGTTGGAGTTGGGGGGGGGGGGT
>NW_020799114.1:1400544-1404061 GCF_003259725.1 Athene cunicularia | reverse complement strand
GGGGGGGGGGGGTTGTTTGTGGGTTTTGGGTTTTTTAACTGGCTTTTTTGCCTTGCTGCTTTCTGTGCTCTGTAGCTCAGCTGTGGCAGTGTCTCTGGTCCTAGAAAGTCTTGTAGTGGGAGTGCTGGGGCTCGTGTCGTGAACAAGTGACTGTTTGGTGCATATCCCCCAGATTAGGAGCAGGCACAGGGAGCAATGTGTGCCTTTTCCAACAGCAAGTAGTCTGCCTCCTGACACCAGCTGGTATTTGCAGGGTAGAGGAGTAGGAGTGCTGCTCTGTGGAAGCCATCAAAGCTCAGATTTGTGTCCCTCCCTGCGCTTCTCCGCTAGCCTCTTGGCGGTGCGATTTCCTGGAGAGCAGACGGTGACCCTTTTTGTGAAGCCTGTGGAGGCAGGAACAGCTCATCCTTCCGGGTCCTGCAGATCCACAGGAATCAGATGGACGGTTTCTGGCTTTGGTGATAGAATATGGGACCTGTCTGACTGGTGCTGGTTGATGCTTTCTGGTGACTCCAGGCAGTTTTCACCTGCCAGCTCCTTGATACCTCCTGTACCAAGGAATCCTTGTTGCAGAGGTACAGCTTTGCCTCTTCCCCTTTGTGTTCTGACAGTCCCCCAGCCAGTCACCCGGGCATGTCCCCACCTCTCTGCCAGGAGCCCTGTACCTATCACTCCAGACTGAGCCACACTTAGGTCACAGCACCCCACGTATCTACTTGATCTTTCCTTCAGAAATCCAGTCCCTAACATCCAGAATGACCAGGAGTCAACTTAGTGTTGCATGCTTTGCAAACAAGACAATCCTTTTCCTTAAATCCTGTTTTTAAACAACTAAAGAAACCCTTCAGCTATGCAACTGCAGGCCTCCTGTGCACGGTAAGGTAGTCAGAGCTTGCTGGCTCGGACACCCTGCTGTTGGCCGTACCGCAGCCCCGGCCCCGGGACAGTGCTCTGAAGGCAGGCGTGGTGAGAGGGTCTCCTCTCTGCAGGCCTCCTCTGTTCCGATGCTTTCATTTAACAGCAATCAGATGTTTGCTAGAGGCTCATCACAGAAAAACTTTTAAGTTCAGCCAAACTACCTACAGAGTAAATGTTTCAGTTGTCAGGCCAGCGTGTCGCATCTTGTCAGCAGAACTGAGCTGCTTGACAACCACCTGCTGCTCAAGCGCTGTCCTTCTGCTGGCAGAGTGGCCGGAGAGCTCAGCTTTTTCTGGAGAGGAGCTTGTGACGACCTCCAGCCCCTGCCTGCGGGAGCAGACGGCTCTTTCTTAGCGCTGTGTGTACGGGGAGGGGCGCGGGTCTGACTGCTCTCATTTGCTGCCGCTTTGGCATCTTAGAGCTACAGGTGCAGCGACAGTGGCAGGAAAGGCACGTCTCTAATTGTTCCTGCAGTTCCAACTCGCAGAATCATTCCCTGAAGCTTTACTGCTTCTAGTCATATTCTGGCCAAACACACTCTTGTGAAGGCAGCCGGCAGCTTGGAGAAGTTTGTCCTGGCTCCAGCAGGCGCTCGGGTCCCCCCACCCATGGTGTGGTGGCCAGGGGGCTGCTCCTCGTGGGCTGCAGCACGCGCTGCCTCCAGCTGCTGAGCTGGCAGGGAGAGTTCAGATCAGTTCAGAGAGGTCGTTTTCGAACGCCTGCGCCTCATTATGCCTTATTTACTCTTTCTAGCTGTCTCATGCCCTCCTGGAGAAAGAAGTGATAAATTATGATGACATTGAAGCTTTGATTGGGCCTCCACCCTATGGGCCAAAGAAAATGATAGCTCCTCAGAGCTGGCTTCAGGCAGAGAGAGACAAGCAAGACACAAGAGACGAAGAAATGCCCCAGCAGCCACCAAACCATGAGGAGGAGGAAGAACCACGCCTGAGACCAGTATGAAGCCTACTCCTCTGATGTGGAACAGGAGGACTCCAGAGGCTTCCTCTTGGACACAGACCCTTTCCCTTTTCAGCTCCAGAATCAAGGATGACTGAGCAGGGAACCTCTGTGCTGCCATTACCAAAAATTAAGGGATGGCTACATCAGCTCTTTTAATGAGCTTTTTCCTGCAGGAAGGAGAACTCCTTAGAATTTTGAAATTGCTTCTCAGCAGGGTAGTAGTGATTAGGAGTTGGGTAAGTCTAATCTGCTGGAAAGATTTCTCGTACACAGGAGTGGTGTACATGTTCCTGAGGGTGAAAGATCCTGTGGAGTCCTTGTAAGCCACCTCTCGCTGTGCTGTGTGACATGGCAGGAGCGGGAACGTCCCCTTCAGTGACCCCCCCTGCGAGGCTGAGGTGCTGTAGTTCTTGTGCGACTCTGCTGTAACCTTTGATCACCTCTGCTGCTGAACATTAAAAAAAACCCCAAAAAAACTACCAAAAACCTGAACAAGCAAAATTTGCTAGAATAAACTGTCCACAATGTGCTGCTGTGTCTGTGGAATGTGTCAAGATGTGGATATGTGTTTTGACACATCTGAAGCTTATTATAGCAATGAAGTTGCCCAAGATGAGCTTTCTTCTCCCTGGCCAATAGCTTACATTTGTTTTTTAGAGCAAAAAATATTTGAAGAAAACATGTGCACAACCCACCATAGTGGGTTTCATGATGTTGAAAATGAGCAGTGCAGAGAGTGGTTCTGATTTTAGAGGTTGGAAGAGTGTTGGGTCGTGCTGCTGGTTCGGAGTGGGAGCAGAAGCTGGGGTGTCCCTGGAGGAGCCTCAGGAAAAACCCGGCATCTCCTCCGGCTCCATCCTCACGGCTCTCCCAGAACAAGCTGTGCTGACGTAGTTGTCTGCTGTTCATCAGGGAAAGCATTAAAATCATTAGTGCCTGGTGTGCTCAGGCTGGGTTAATCCTTTAGGAAAGATTATTGCTTTGAGTTACTCTGAGGATTGTCTGTGACCTGAAAGACCCCAGCCCGGGCTCTGGCAGCTTCCAACTCTGTCAGGCTGGAGCAGAGCCTCTCCTCTCCCCTGGTGACGGGGGGGAGGACGTTCTGCAAGGTGTCCTGTCCCCTGTCCCACCTCTGTCCCACAGCTTCGGGCCCTCCCTGGGGTGTCTCAGTGCGGGTGGGGTGATTTCCCTCACATTCAGGGGCAGAAGTGGGTTTTCTACATTTGGGAGGCAACTGCCTGTAAGTTTCGGTTGGGTTTTTTTCTCCTAAACATGTTTGTTTCTTCACAAGTTCATTCTTTGATTTTTTCCAACAGCAAATTAAAGTGTTCTTTGAATTTTTTTATGGTTTTTTTTTTTAAAAAAAACATGGCTGTGTTCTGGGCTGTTTGAATAAACCCTTTCCTGGAAGGATTCAGTTTGGTGGAGCCGAGGACGGTGGTTGTAGCGGTGCTGGGACGCTGTGGGACGCTGCAGGCTCCGCGGTGGAGGGGCTGGCGTGGCCGTGCTGGCTGGTGGCATGCAGCGGCAGCCGGGCCGAGGTGGGTGGTGGTCCCCCCAGGGGAGATGCTGCCGCCCACCCTAAACTGGAGCAGGGGCCCAGCTGTGGGGTGTGGAGGGGGACAGGGCCCCCCCC
>NW_020799114.1:1394239-1400494 GCF_003259725.1 Athene cunicularia | reverse complement strand
TGGGGCGGGCCGGGCCTGCGGGGCGGCCCTGTCCTGGTCGGCGGGGGGAGAGGCCGTCGCGGCTCCGGTACACCGGTGGGTCCGGCGGCCGCTTTTAGCCCTGCCCGTGTCCGCAGGCCGCAGCAGCCATGGCGCCCAGCCGCAATGGCATGATCCTGAAGCCCCACTTCCACAAGGACTGGCAGCGGCGAGTGGCCACATGGTTCAACCAGCCCGCCCGCAAGATCCGGAGGTGAGTGCCCGCGGCCCGGTTTGCCCCGGCGCCGCTCGCGTAGAGGTTGTCTCGTCTCGGGCTGCTTAGGAACCGCCGCGTCTTTATTTTAAACTCTTCCCCCTAAAACAAGTTGTGAAAGGCGCTGGGCTGGCAGCAGGGGGCTCCTTCGGTGTGGGGGCTCCGCTCAGGGTCGGGCCGCTCCAGCTGCAGTCAAGTGATGAGACGTCTCCGGAATCGCTGTACCGCGTTGATGATTCCCTTGAACCCTTCTATATCTGATGACTGCAGCTGTTCCGTAAAGCGGGCAGTGGCCCGGCTGAGCCGCTAGGCCAGCCCTGAGCATGTTTCTGAGTGCTCCCCGCGTGGCAGATGCCTCCCTGCAAGGGGAGCAGCAGCACATCGGGCAGAAGCGCAGCGTTCCTGATGGCTGTCCTCTTCACCCCCCAGGAGGAAGGCCCGCCAGGCCAAGGCTCGCCGCATCGCTCCCCGTCCCGTGGCTGGGCCCATCCGGCCTATAGTGAGGTGCCCTACTATCAGATACCACAAAAAAGTTCGTGCTGGCAGAGGCTTCAGCCTAGAAGAGCTTAAAGTAAGTACAGAAGACTGACCCCAGCCCGATAAAACTAGCTCTGAGCCTGATTTCAGTTGTTTTGTCCTGTTCTGCACGTAGACGGGGCAGAAGTGACTTGCCAAGGTGTTGGTGTCAGCTGAGGCTGGCTCGGCCTGCAGCGATGTCTCGTGTTGCGTTTTCTTTGTAACTCTGGGCTGGGATGTAGTAAGTGTGTGTCAGAGTGAAGGGTTGCTTTGAAAAGTAAATGCTCGGTTTGTGTGGTCAGATTGTCGCTTAAACAAAATTCTGTTAAAATCAGATTCTGGTAGAGCCTTAATTGAGCTTCCTAAACTTCCTTTTTTTTATTTTTGGCGGGGGTTGAAAAAGCACTAACAGCTTCTTCATTAAGTTAGGTGGTTTCTCTGTGAAACACAGTTCAGCTAATCCTGAAGATTTTTAACTGGTGTGAACGTGTTCGTGACATGGACCGAATAAATCCCGTTCAGTTTATTTCAAAGTAGGGAATATTGTGCCAGGAAAGGCAATTTTTCAGAGTAGCCATGGCTGTTTCTCATGCAGTAGCTATGAGTTGGTTTAGAAACTTCTCTGGGAGCTTCCCAGGTGTGCTGAGCTGTTAAGGGCTGGATTGTGGTGGGGTCTGCAGGAACCCCCACCCAGAGATCCACACAGCAGGCAGGAATAAACATCAGGGCTTGCTGGCAGCCAGCACCCGCAGCCGCGTTTTGTGTGTTGTTCAGTGTCTAATTAAAACATTTATAATAGTGAGATTAGTGCATTGAAGCAGTAAAATGGCTCTTTTGGATGCCAAATGCTTCATTTATTTTTCCTTAATTTTTGGTTAATGGTGAAATACAAAATGGTATGCAGATGTTTGCCTTTGAACAGAATATGAGGTTATTTCTTGTTTAAGATGGTGTCCAAAAAAAAATCCTTCTTTAATGGAGCTTCCAGTGTTCGGGGAACCAGAGTCACCCGCCTGCTGACTTCATACATTTCTCACGTGTACCAAAGTGTAAATGTCCCCCTCATAATCACTCAGGACTAGCGTTTTGCTCTCCTGAGGAAATCCATCTGCAAAAATTACTGTCAAGCTGGAGTGTTTTGGTCATTAAAACCCAGACACTGGGTCCCCGTTGCCCATCGTCCAGCAGACACTGAGCCCTACTCGGGGCTCCGCAGCCCGTGGTGGCTGCACTTGACCCCTTGTCTGGCCGGTGGCGGAGCAGCTCCCGCAGCAGCACGGCGACGGCAGGCGCTGGCGGGTGCCGACACTGGGCGCTCTCTTTTCAGCTCGCTGGCATTAACAAAAAGTTTGCCCGGACTATTGGAATCTCTGTGGATCCCCGGCGACGTAACAAGTCTACAGAGTCCCTGCAAGCCAACGTGCAGAGGCTGAAGGAGTACCGCTCCAAGCTCATCCTCTTCCCGAGGAAGCCGGCTATGCCGAAGAAGGGCGACAGCTCTGTAAGTACTTGGCTGCTAGAAACGTGTCCGGGGGGCTGTTTCTGGTAACGGGTTTTCTGAGGTTCGGTCATCAGTCCATCCCGGTGCAGTTAAATGCTTTTTATGAGGTGAAACCCCCCAGGGGGAGCAGTGTATGCAGGGGATGAGTGAGCCCAGCGCAAGGCCAGGCCTAGCAGAGTCACCTTACCCGGGGATCTCCGGGGTCAGGGTGGGGCCTCGGGCAGACTGGGGACTGTGGTGCTGCTGGGGGATGCAGCTCAGTGAACTCCTCGGGTGGTTTCTCTGCTGGAGCTTCGATCGTTGAAACCAGTCAAATTCTAGTTTATGAAGTTAATAGTCAGAAAGTCCATCTGGAGTGCCAGTTCTGTGGTGACGGCAGCGTGGAAACCATTTTTCATTAAAATCTCACCGAGATTTTTTTTCATTTGGGTAGTCAGCTTTCCGTGTCTGTCCTTGGCTCTGCCTGTGGTCAATAGATGCTTCCCATGGGGCAGTGCAGGTCATGGCTCAGGCTGTCCCTGATCTTCCGGAGAGGCTGTCAGCACTGAGCCACTGAACCATGGTGCAGCCTCTGGCACCCACCGAGCTCAGGGGGCTGCTCCTCCGAATGGGGGAGGAAGGGCCTCGAGCTCCTGTACCAGTAGGTACAGATACTTGTGCCTGAAATACCGTTTCAAATTTGTTTACTTCAAATCAGCTATCTAAAATAAAACTTGAATCATTTTTGTCTAGTGCCGTACTCTTACAAGAGGCTGAAATTAGCCTTAGAAGGAATTGCTGAGGAACACACAGGGCATCAAACTAAAAATGGCACAGTAGATGTCAACGTTTTTCCAGCTGGCGGAACGGGAAGGCCGCTGCTCCCCGGGGCGGATCCAGGCGGTCGATGGCCAGGCAGAACGCGGGTTGTCGATGCGGCACGTCTGTGCCCAAACTCCCCGCAGCTGGGGCGCTGAACTCCCCGCTGCTCGGTGGTAAATCTCTGGTCAGAACTGTTAATGGGGTGTTGCAGCTGGGTGCCTGCACACAGGGAGCGTTTCTAACCCAGCTATAGGATGTTTTAAACTATTTAAATCGTGGGTTTTGTCCTTTTGTTATGTAGGCTGAGGAACTCAAGATGGCGACGCAGCTGACTGGGCCGGTTATGCCAATCAAGAATGTAAGTGTGATTAAATCACATCGTCTGTGTGATGTAATTAAGGCTTGAGCTTCACGGAGAGGATTCTCTCCTTGCTGTTGAACAGTTCAGGGTTGCTGTCTCCAGACACTTCCCATCCTGGATCAAAAAAAAAGCCAGGAACAAGCCGGTCAAGCTTGGCCTTGTCTCTTACCAAGAGCTGTTGGGTTCTGTACAGAGCAAAACCATGAAGAGCTCATTAGTTGGAGCTTTGCTGAACTTACCAGCTGTGTTTCTGGGTCCAGAGGAGAGCTCCGGGCAGCGTTGTCAGGGGTTCAGCTCAAGATGTTTTGGGTGGGAATAATCCTGCATGTGTCCACTTGGGCCCCAAATCACAGCTGGGAGCAGCATGGCGCCGCACGCTGAACTCACGCCAACCCCGCCCCTGGGCGGGCGCAGGGCAAAGCCACCCCTGTGTCCTCGGGGCAGGTTCAAGGGTTGTTGGTTCCCTCGGACCTTTGGGGGGGGGCTCGGCCCTGTGAAATTCAGAGCACCTGGGGTCGCGGTTGGGGCGAGGGCTGTGTGCTGGCAGCGCCTCACCCGCCTGGGTTGTGTAGTCACCGTTTTCTCCGCCCTCGCTGCTTCCGAAAGGTGCTGTTGCTAGAACACCACAAACCTGACTCAGACTTCACGTTGCGCTTGGTTTTGTGGGTTTTTTTTTTTTTGGGTTGTGTGTTGTGTGGTTTTTTGGGTTTTTTTTTCTTTGGGCTGTTCTGATCTTGCACTGACGAATTAAGAACCGGTTGAAACGAGGTCCCTGCCGGAGTGACGATCGGGGGCGAGGCCTGTAGATGGCACAAACGCTCTATTCTGAGCAGTGTCCTGGGGCTGCTGGTAGAAAACGTAGCGAGATTAATTGTGTCAGACCTTCGGTAGGGGTTTGTGTTTTTTTCTGGGAGCCTCTGATGTGCTGCCTGATTGCCTCATCCTCTCCTCTAGGTTTTCAAACGGGAGAAGGCCCGTGTCATCTCGGAAGACGAGAAGAACTTCAAGGCCTTTGCCAGCCTGCGCATGGCCCGGGCCAACGCCCGGCTCTTTGGGATCCGTGCAAAACGTGCTAAAGAAGCTGCTGAGCAGGATGTGGAGAAGAAGAAATGAACTGTTCTCCCTAGAACTGTCCATTAAAAAAAACCCCAAAACCGTAGAAATACGAGTGTGTTGTCTTTTTAGGGCAAGATAAGACAGAACTGAGCTGCCTCTGCCTGCTCTGTGCTGATCGTGGGGTGTGGAGGGATGTAGGCTGAGGGAAACCTCATTTACTGTGATGAAAGGCTCCGAGATTCCCTGAAAGCCAGTGAAAACACACCTCGGCCTCGTGTGGCTCCTCCAGCACGGCCTCTGCTTCTCTGCTTCACTTCACAGCCTCACTAAAGGGCCTCTTCAGCTGCCTCTTGGGGTTTTTTTTGCAATACCCCTCCCTGACAAGCTCTGACTGCTTCCCACTTACCTTCTTCCATGCCGGTATTCCAGATTTAACCCTTTCCTTGCCTCTGGGTGAGGCAGAGCAGCTGGTTCTGCTCGAAGCACTGCAGGGGTCAGGGTGGGTGTCACCCAGGGGTGCTCTGAGTGCCCAGGGCACCCGCCTGCCCCCTCACCCCCACCTTGGGGCTCGCTGGGGGGGTGACTGGCTCCACAGCAGGGCTACCCCTGCCTGGGGCCCTGCTCCCCCATTTTTAGGGGGCAGGAGGGGTTCTCTGCTGGCCACCGCTTGCCCCTGGTGTGTGCAGTCACTCTCTGTGAAGTCGTTTTTTAAGGGAAATCTCTGTGGCACCAAAGAGGAGCCCAGCCCCTCCTTGGGAGAAGGGGTGGGGGGCTCTGGCCTGTCCTCACGGCTGTTGGGGGGCTGAGGTGGGGTTGGACGCGATGGGCTGTGCTGGGGGGGGTCCGTCCCGCTCCGGGGAGCGCTGCCCTGGCCCCTTCGCTGGCTCATCAGTTCTGGGGCCGTTCCGCAGCCTGGCTGCGCCCGTGCCCTGATAATGGAGTCGTTTGTTTTCGTCAGCACCGGCGTGACAGAAACTTGAGGCTGGGATGCCACAAAGCGCTCTGGTACGGGGGCAAGCGCACGGCCTGAGCCCCGACAGCCCTGTGAACCCGAGGTTGCCCGAACAGGGGTGACGGTGGCCAGCTCGCCCTCCCCAGCCCATGGCCCAATCCTGCTGCCCCCCTTTCGGCGCTGTGGGGCTGCAGGAGGAGCGGGGAGGGAGGGTGCCCTATTTCTGCCACGCGGGCCGGGATTAGCCCTTCCCAGCCCCTCCTGCTCCTTAGCCCTATCTGCATTTTAATCCCTCCAAACATGGGCTAATTACATCATCTTCCATAAAGCTGAGCTGACAGCACCACGGAGCTGGGGTGGGGGTGCCGGGACAGCCCCCGGCTGAGGGATGGGGCACCCGAGGCCGCACGTGTGCGGGTGCAGGCCTGGGTGCTCCGGCACGCGGGAGGGGCAGTTTAGGGGCACCCCATCCTTGCACTGGGGTGCCAGCTGAGAGCGTGGGGACCCAGGAGCCGGACAGGCCTCGGGCACCCCACGGGGAGCATCTGGGAAGGGTGTGGGGCGCGGGGGGGCCAGGACTGTGCCACGGGGGGGCTCGTCTGGAGCGGGAGCACCTGCCCTGGCACCGCCAACAGCACCGGGGACCCCGCTGAGCCCCGGTGCCCGCGGGGGGGCTCTGCGCCGGGGCCGGCAGCGAGGCAGTTAACGGAGCTTGTCGTCTCCCTCTTAGGGCTCCGCTCCCGAACTGCAGCTTGAGTCAGTTGTGTGGAGGTGGCAGCGGCGGCAGCTCCGGCTGGCACACGGGCTCCGGCTGGCACCCGACCCCGGCCCGCAGC
>NW_020799114.1:1382500-1383581 GCF_003259725.1 Athene cunicularia | reverse complement strand
GGGCCGGGGGGGGGCGGTGTCAGCGCAGGGTCCCCATCCCCGGGGCTGGGGGCCCGCAGGCAGCGCGGGTGCCACGTGCTGCAGGTGCAGTGGGACTGCATGAACCCCAAGTACAAAATCAAGAAGCGCAACTACAAGAACTCGGGGGTCGTGGTGCTGCTGGACCTGAAGGTGAGCGAGTGCCTGCGAGCGGTGCTGTGCTGTGCTGTGCCGAGCCGTGCCGTGCCATGTCGTGCCATGTCATGCCATGTCGTGCCGTGCCATGCCAAGCCATGCCATGTCATACCGTGCCGAGCCGTGCCCGGCTGCCGTGGCGGCAGCGTGGGGCAGGACCGGCTGACGTGGGTCCCTCTGGAAGATCCACAGGGTCTACTCCTTCCTGGACTACATCATGGGCGGGTGCCAGATCCACTTCACGGTGAGCACCGTCCCCCTGCCCCACCGCGGACCACGTGCCGGTCCCAGGGCCGTCGGGGCACCTCCCGGCTCCCCCAGTCCACGCCTGTGCCACGGCGCCAGCGAGCGGGGCCGGCAGAGCCGCCCGACCCCAGCGGGGGACACACCGGTGTGTGCCCCCGGGGACCCTCACTGTTGTCACCCCCCGCTGCCAGGTGGCCATCGACTTCACGGCCTCCAACGGGGACCCCCGAAATAGCTGCTCCCTGCACTACATCAACCCCTACCAGCCCAACGAGTACCTCAAGGCGCTGGTGGCCGTGGGCGAGATCTGCCAGGACTACGACAGGTCGGTTGCCCGGGCAGGTCCCCCGGGGCCAGGACACCCGGTGCTGGACACCCCGGTGCTGGCCCTGCCGGGGCTCCTCACGCCTCTTCCCTTGCAGCGATAAGAAATTCTCGGCTCTGGGCTTTGGTGCAAGGATCCCCCCCAAGTACGAGGTAAGGGGGTGTCCGGGGCCCTGTGGGACCCCAGGGGTGCCCTTGGCCGTGGCTCCTGGGGGGCTCAGCAGGTGCCGGGGGCTGTGGCGGGGGGGTGGGCACCAGCTGCCTCCTCCCCTCTCACCCTCCAGGTCTCCCACGATTTCGCCATCAACTTCAACCCCGACAACGATGAGTGTGAGGG
>NW_020799114.1:1365097-1369314 GCF_003259725.1 Athene cunicularia | reverse complement strand
CACACGCAAATTGGCAGAGGCAGAGCCCCGTCTGCCGTGCCAGGATGGCCACCACAGCAGCCCTGGCCACCAGCCCCGGAGGCGCTGAGCCCAGCAGCACGGAGCCACAGCCCTGCTTCCCTTCCCCTGGGCCACAGGCAGAGAGGCTGCAGGACAAGCCCCTTCCTCCTCCTCACCTCCTGTAGCCCCCCAGGCAGGGGCCGGGGCAGGGCCATCACGCTATGCCGCAGGCAGAGGGGACCACAGACCCCCCCACAGACCCCCCCTCGGCCGCTGAGCCCCCGGACAGCACACTGGATGTTGGGCGATTGTTTATTTAAGTAGCAGAAGGTAATTAACAGGGGCTGGAGAAGGAGAAAAAGGCAACTGAGACAAGCTTTTTTAAAAAAAACACAAAAGCACAGAGAAACATGACGCAGAGAAGGAGCATTTCCAGGGGCAGGGGCTCCCTGGGCCACAGGGCACGTCCTGGACCCCAGCCCCACGGGTGACACCCACGCAGGGCACTCGTGGCACAAGCGACTTCGCAGCCCAAAGCCACCTCCTCCTCCATCACCGCCCTGCGCCCCCTCCGCGGCACGCCTCGGGGAGGAAGGCTCTGTCGGTCACTAGACACACACTGCCAAGGCCACCGAACTCAGAGAAAAAATAATAAACCAGCGAGAAGTGTTTGTGCTGTGAGCGCCGGGGCGGGGGCCCCACGGCCACGCAGGCCGGCTGGGTGCCCGGGGTGGGGGCACAGCCACCTGGGGCCACCAGGCAGCACTGGGAGGGGAAGGGAGCTGCCTCCCCCTTTCCCCTCCCCAAAGCAGCAGCTGCGTGTGCCTCCAAATTCCCTTCCAGGGCGATGAATTCCCACCGCAGCAGGACAGCTACCCGGCGAGGGTGAAGTTCCTCATCCCAAAAGCCAAAAAGGAAACGGTGTTTCCTTCCTGGACGAGCTTCCTGCCAACCCACCAAGTCACAGAGGAGAAAGGGCACAGAAAATTTCAGCTGAGGGCCGAGCAGCCGCGTTTCCCCCGCGAGCAGCGGCTGCTGCTCACCCAGTTCCCACGCTCTGCGCGGGCAGCGAGGGCACAGCCGAGGGGAAAGGGCAGCAGATATCCAGGGGCTCCCGGGGTGGTTTAGCATTTAGCGTCACACCCATCCAGCGCAGGTGACATCTGGGGACGAGGCTGTGGCCACCACAGCTGTGATCCGCTCCTGGCTGCTGGCCACAGGGCGAGGACGGGCCCACGGGGGTGGTCAGGGCCTGGATAAGCATTTCCAGAGCGGCTGGAGATGGGGCACGTGCAGATTTAGACGCTGGCACGGTGCGGGAGAGCGTTTCAAAGGTCACTTTGTGGTACCGAGCTCCAGGGAGGTTCAGCCCGGCAGGACGAGGAGTGACTGGGAAGGTGAAGTTTGCAAACGAGACACCTGGCTACGGCTCGGGGAGGTCACTGCGAGGGGAGAGATGCCACCACGGTGCAACCTCCCGCTTCTGCAAGGCACCGACCTTCCCAGGAACACCACAGCTGGGAAGAACACCCCTTCCCGAGCCGCTGTGAGAGGAAGGCAGCCCCGCGGGGACCCCCCTGCTCCTCCTCAAGGCCCCCGAGGAAAACGCAGCCCCCAGCTCAGAGATTCAGCCTAAAACAGTAACAACAGAAACGTGCTCCACACAGAGGAGAGTCGGGCGAGCGGCGCCCCAGAAGACCCCAGAACCCACCTCCAGAAGGATCCTTTTAGTGTTAAATCAGGAGCGGGACGCTGTCAGAAATCAGCAGCAACCCTCAAATGAAAAACATTTGCATTCTGAAATCAGAACCAGCAAAGCGTTCCTAAGCCCAGAGAGAGGCCGCCTCTGCCCGGAACCCCCTGCCAGCACCGCTGCCTGCTCTGGGGAAAAAAAGTCATCACCGACACAGCCCAAAAGAAGAGTCTAAACACAGGCAGGCAGGGCCGGGGCCGCGGTGCTGCGGGAGGGGACGGCCGACTCCGCCTGGCCGCTGGGTCAGAGCGAGGACGTAGCAGAGGGAAGGGGTCCTGGGCCCTCCGCCCCCCCCCCGTACCACCAGTGCGGGGCAGCAGTCCGCAGGGAGCAGGAGACCTTAATTCCGCAGGGCGGCCAACCTGGAAGGGAGAGGATGAGAGGGAACCGACGTGAGAGCGGGAGGAAACGGCCACGACTCGCAAGGACCCATCAGGCAGCGCAGGCAGGGAGCGCTTGTGCCCCAGAAACCTCCTCCAGAGGCGTGAGGAATCTGGCCCTGGAGCACGCGGCCGCCTGGGGTGAACCCGGGGTGTCTGTCACCAACGCGGGCCAGGCGCCGTGGAGAAGGGGTTCCTGGCTTCTTTCCCGGGTGCCTCAGCACCGCAGCCCCCCTGGTCCCTCTGCCAGGGCCCTTGCCAGCTCCCGGGGCAGCACGTCACAGCCTGGGGACTGTCCCCAGATGGACCCTGGTGGCGGCTGCGTGGGGAGCAGCGGGGAGGGACGGGGAGAGGAAGCTTATCAGCTTCTCCTGGAGCGGTTCCAGGGAAGCAGCCTGTTCCTGGAGCTGCTGAGGGTCAGTGCCAAGCGCTCCCAGAGCGGCAGCAGCTGCGTGAGGGCGAGCAGAGAGCAGGGAGAGACTCTTCCGCACCTCTCGTCGATGACAGCTCGCTGCCGGGCGCCAAACGCCACCCCCTCCCACAGCCCCCACGGCCAGGCGCGGCGGGTAACCCCCCCCTTCGGATGGGTGAGGGATCCCTGGGAAGGATTCAAACTGCCTCGACGCAAGGCAAAGGACGCGGGAGAGGACAAACCTCCGCGACAGCTGGTCTTCCTGGGTGCGGACCGAGCTCTCCCCCACTGCCGAAGCCCCCTCGGGGAGCTGGTTGAGCTGGTCCAGGATCTCCAGGCCATTCTCCTCGGCGATCTGGACGATGAGGCTGTCCACTTGCTCCTGCGGCGTGGTCAGCGTGGTGGCGGAGCTCATGGAGTCCTCCATGACCTGCAGCAGAGACAGTCTGTCACCCTGCCCCACGGGCAAACCCGCCCAGCCCAGCCTGATTTTTTTTCCCCCTGAAGAACCAGCTGCAGATCCCACATCACTCCCAGCCCCAACAGCCTCCAGTCTGTGGCGGGGCACAAGGTCTGGGTCTGCCACAGAGGCCCCGACTGTTGTCTGGGTCCAACGCAGCCACCCTCCCTCCTCTCCTCATCCACCCCCTCGCACAGGAAACCCCTTCCCTGTCGGACAGCAGAGCCCCAACGTCTCAAACATCCCTCAAACTCAGAAAACAAAACTGCACAAATGGCCGGGGGGGGTCTCACACTGGGGACTGGAGTCCCCAGGTTACAGCTGGGAGCCGAGAGGCAGCGTGTGACGAGCCCACCCTCCCCAACCCAGCAGGTCCCAGCCCTCCCACACCCCTCAGAGGCACTCACCGACGTATGAACATCCAAATTCTGAACCTGCTGCTCGAATTTATCCATCACGGCAGACACCTTCTGCAGGTCCATAGAGCTCAGAGCCTTGTCCAAGGCCTTTGTCACCTGGGCCATGTTTTTTGTCACCTGCAAGAGGAGATTGCTCTGCAGATGCTCCCCAAAAGCGAGGTACCTCGCTGCTGAGGGTAAAACCCCGATCAGTGAGAGAGGAGCTGGCGGCTCTGATGAAGCCACCCCACTGCGAGGCTGCCCCAGATGGGCTCTTCAGAGGCTGAACCTGACTGAGAGGGTCTGAGCTAAGGCCAAGGCTTGGCAGGATCCTTTTTGGGACAAGGAAATCCAAAGTGGTTTGAGGCAGTGAGTGGGAAAAAGCCACCATTCGGTCTCTGTGAGGCACAGACCGGTCTCAGAGCCCCATGCACACCCAGAGGCTCTTACCCCCTTCATCGTCACGGCCGTCTGGACCTTGGAGGCCACCGCGTCCACGCGGGAGGACATGCGGAGCCAGTTGAGGCCCTCGTTCTTCTTGCGGATGGCATTCTCCGCATAGACACGAGCGCACTCCACATTCTTCTGCTGAAGGGCCTGCAAGTGCAAAAGGCAACTGCTTGCACAAAAAAACCACCACAGGTTTATAAACCAATGCACTCTGCTTCTGCCTGGGGGGTTTCCTGTGACCCTCCAAGGGCTGAGCACGCCCTGGAACGGGAATTAAATCCTTGTGGGTGCTGCAGGGACACACCGCACCCACGCAGCGGATCTGAGGGCGGGACACAAAACCCTCGGAAGGCCGAGCCGGGGC
>NW_020799114.1:1362391-1365047 GCF_003259725.1 Athene cunicularia | reverse complement strand
GGGGAGGAAGGTCCCAGCGCCCTCAGGCCGCCGGGTTGCGGGTCGGCCGCTGAGGGGCGGGGTGGGCCCGGCCGTAGCTTGTGCTGGGGACAGGGAGTCCCCTCGGTGGCGGCTGGCGGGTGGCAGAGCCGCCGTGCTGGCACGGGGCTGGGGGCAGGAGGAGCCGCCTCTGTCCCAGCTGCTTCTGAAACGCTGCTTTGCTCCGTAAGCACCGGAGCAGCCCCGCAGCGTGCCCGGTGAGAGGGAGGGGTGTAGCTGAAGGTGTTAGTCCGCTCCTGAGGTCGCGTGTCCCGGGAAAAGTTGGTGAGAAACCTCTGAGGGCTGCCCCAGAGCTCACGCTTGTCTCTGACGGGGCTCTTTGGTTCCAGCTGGGAAGATGCCGGAGCGTGAAGGAGTTTGAGAAGCTGAACCGGATTGGAGAGGGCACCTATGGCATAGTGTGTAAGTGCGGTGCTGGCTGCTCTCCCCAGGCCTGGGGCAGAGCCGCTTCCTGGGTGAGCTGCAGCCCAGCTGCCCCCATCCCGGCAGCGGGAGCATGTTGGGCTGGGGGGCCTGAGGCTGAGAGGAGGCTCATCAGTGCAGGGGGTCCCACTGGCTCGTGATAAAACCAGTGTTTGTCTTCTGGTACTGAGCACGCGGCCTCTGCTGCTCTTCTAGACCGGGCCCGGGACACCCTGACGGATGAGACTGTAGCATTGAAGAAGGTGCGGATGGACAACGAAAAAGATGGTAATGGAGGAGCAGGGGTGGCTCCTGTGGCAGGTGGGAGCGTCACCGGCCCCTGCTCGAGGCAGTCATGCAGCACGGCCCTTGCTCTCCGCAGGAATGCCCATCAGCAGCCTGCGGGAGATCACCCTGCTCCTGCAGCTTCGGCACCCCAACATCGTGGAGCTGAAGGAGGTGGTTGTAGGGAACCATCTGGAGAGGTGAGGGTCTCCTCTCTGCTTTCAGTCCCTTCTCGGTCCCCCGAGCTGCTTCTTGTGGCACAAACCTGCGGTGGGACCCCAGAGAGCTTCCTGAGGGAGGCTCCTGACTGTGGCTTGTCTACAACAGTATTTTCCTGGTGATGGGCTACTGCGAGCAGGACCTAGCCAGCCTTCTCGAGAACATGCAGACGCCTTTTTCAGAGGCTCAGGTAAAAGCTGGGCCAGACTTTAGGTACGTCACCCCTGTGAGGGTGTTGCCACTCTGGCCAGAACACGCTGGCCACTGGTGTGGACTCCCTGGACCTTGTGCTGGGCTTTGGCAGGGCTGGGGAGCAGCTGGGATTCCTGGGGAGTGTGGGCTTAGCTCGGAGCGCTCCAGGGACTTTCCGGGCTGGTATTTGGGCTGGAGCAAACTGGCAGGACAAGGGCACGGGGAGAAAACATACCCCCAGCCGGCCTGTGAGTTACTCTGGGAGGACCCGGGGGCCTGACTTGCTGTGGGGCCGTGGCAGATCGTGGGGTACCTGACTGGATTTAACCCCGGGGGTTTGCCTGGCTGGCACTGCTCTCACAGAGGTCCGTGCTCTTGTCTTCTGTCTCCAGGTGAAGTGCATCATCCTGCAAGTCCTCAAGGGCCTGCAGTACCTCCACGAGAACTACATCATCCACAGGTGAGAGCGGCGGGATGGAACTGCTGAGCCCTGGGGCCGCAGCATTGTCCTCCACTGTCCACACCCGTGTCCCAGGAGTGAGTGGCACTGTGTGGGGTAGCTCTGAGGGTGTGTGCAAATCATTGGCTCTGTGTGGGAGCACTGGTGGGACAGGGGTCTGCTGAACAGGTAAAAAAAAATCACAATTTTTGCTTCTCATGATTGTGCAGCTCCAGCTTGCCAGGCCACACTTGGGACACAGTGCTTAGTTTTGGTTCCTACTATTAAGAGAAGAGAGAGCCCAGAGAAGGGTTATAAAGACGATCAAGGGATTGGGCAGCCATGTAAGAAAAAGCTGAGAGAATTGGGTTGGTTTGGCCTTGAGAAGGCTTAGGAGGAGTCCTTAGCACCGTGTTCCAGTATTTAAAGGGCAGATGGAGGCTCCCTTTTTCTAAGGGAGGAGGAGTGGGTACAAGTTAGTCCTGGGGAGATTCCACTTAGACACAAAATTTTTCCTGCTGAGAACAATCAGCCACCAGAATCATCTCCCCAGTGGTGGATTCCCCAACACCGGACACATTTAAGATTCATCTGGGCTTGTCTAGACCGCGCTTCTGCCGGAAAGCTTGGACCAGACAGTCCCCGAGATCCCTTCCAATCTGGGACTCGTACAATGACCGTCCGCTCTCTCTTCCCCCGCAGAGATTTGAAGGTGTCCAACCTGCTCATGACTGACAAAGGCTGCGTGAAGATAGGTGAGCTGCCGCGCTCGCGGCTCTCCCTGCGCTCCGCTGGGAGCGGGGAGCTCGCTCCCGCCTTGACCTCGCGTGTCTCTCGCAGCCGATTTCGGACTGGCCCGCACCTATGGGATGCCACCAAAGCCGATGACCCCCAAAGTCGTCACACTCTGGTGAGTCGGGGGGGGGTCTGCACTGGCTCGGGGTGACGCAGGGGCTTCCTCTCCACCATGGTCCCCTCGAGACGGTGCTGCCCCCCTGCGCAGGTACCGAGCGCCCGAGCTGCTGCTGGGAATGACGACACAAACCACCAGCATCGACATGTGGTAAGGGGAGGACTGGG
>NW_020799114.1:1310466-1353207 GCF_003259725.1 Athene cunicularia | reverse complement strand
CGAGCGGAGCGTCACCGGTCCGGGAGAAGCGGCAGGGCCACGGAACCGGGAGAGCTGCTGCGCCTCGCCCGGGAGCTTCGTGTCCCCAAGGCCGGGCCGCGGGGCAGCGTCTGGAGGGGGCAGCGGGAGCCGCGGCGGCCGAGGGACGCGACCGCTGCTGCGGAGGCTTCGGGGTGAACCCCGGGAGGGGGAAGAACCACCGAAGCCGAGGGAGAGCGATGGCAAAAGTGCAAACGCGCGCCGAGAATGTCGCAGCGGGGGCGATATTGGGGCTAGAAAGGCGGATTTTGGGGTCGGTCGGTTGTGGGGCGCTGCCCCAGTCTGCAGCAGGGGGTCGCGGGGAAGGTCTGGCCCTTCCTGCCCCGGTGCCCGGAGCGAGGGACGGGAACATCGCCCAGTGCCTCGGCGCCTCCGAGCCGCAGCGCCCGCCGTGCTCTTGGCGGCAATGTCCAATCCTTCTCCGGCAGGAATCGGCCGAGCCCTGAGCACCGGCTATTGCCGCCTCTGCCACGGGAAGTTCTCCTCCAGGACGCTGCGCAATGCGTTCGGGAAGGTGCCGGTGATGGGGGAGAACTCGGAGAAGCAGCGCCGGGTGGATCAGGTTTTCTTCACCGACTTCCAGCGGCTGGTCGGCGTGGCCGTGCGGCAGGACCCCGCGCTCCCCCAGTTCGTCTGCAAGAAATGCCATGCCCAGTTCTACAAGTGCCGCAGCGTCCTCAGGACGTTTATCCAGAGGGTGAATGTGTCTCCCACCGGCCACGTAAAGTCGAAAGGAAAGTACGTTGCGTTTTGTTTTGGGTTTGTTTGGGTGGTTTTTAATTCCCCGGAGTTACCGGGAGTAGCGAACTGCCGCGTGTTCCCTCCGTAGCCCCCCGAGACCCAACGGTGCTGTTCTGGTTTTGCAGGAGCGGCGCGGCCCAGGCCCAGCCGGGCGCAGAAGGAGGTGCCTCGTGTCTGGGTGAGTGCCTGCGCCCGAGCTGCGTGTCTTTCCCTTCTGCTGCCCCATCAGGGAAGGGCTGGGCTTTATGGGCATCCAGGAACGACCACCCAGCCAGGCGGTTCCTGCGTCCTTTGGCACCGGGACCATGTCCCGCTCTGGCTGGTTGCAGTTCCCCTCTCTCCCTCCAGCTCCCTGGGAGGATCGGTGCCAGCACTGGCCTCCCCAAGCTGAGCTTAACAGGCACGGGCCTCCCTGAGCTGAGCTTGACAGGTGCAGGTGTCAGCCTCCCCAAGCTGAGTTTAACAGGCGCAGGCTCATGCGGGAGGCACAAAGAGCAGGCGGAGCAGGTTCGGGTGGCAGTGCCAGGCCTGTCCAGCCACCGCCCGGCGCAGGGGGGCAGTCAGAAATACGCTTTTTTCTGCAAAATGAGTGATATTGGTGGCCGACGGGGCTGTCCCCGCCCCAGTCCCACTGGGTGCAGCACCCTCAGCCCTCTCCCTCCACCTTCCAAGGCAGGAGCCCTGTGCAGCGCTGGGGGGAGCGTGTCCGCAGCCCCGTCCCCTCGCCGGGGAGGCCACGGGTCCCTCCCTGTCCCCTCCCCGCGGCCGGCCGTGCCCTGGGCCGCGCAGGGGCCTGACGCTGCGTGTGCTGCCTCTCCCCTCCCGCAGTTGACCTGATCACCTCCAGCCCGCAGTGCCTGCACGGCCTGGTGACGTGGGCGCACGCGCACGCCGGGAGCTGCCCCTCGGCGCCCAGCCTGCGGAGCGTCCTCTCCTCCGAGTACTGCGGCATCATCCGCGCCGTCTGGGGCTGCGGGGACGGGCACGACTACGTCATGGACACGGATTCGGACTGTAGCACGGTGCTGGTTGACAACGCTTTGTCCGTCAAACGGGAGTGGAACAAGAGCGCGGCGCAGCGCTTGACTGACAACGGGGCCGGGGCAGACAATGCCGAGGCTGTTTCCGTTCCCAAGCCCCAGCATGCTCCAGTAAGGACAAGTACAAGTCCTTGCCAGCAGCCCGCAAACAAAGGCACCGCCTCGGTGCCGCTGAACGTGGAGGATGAGCCGCCGCAGAGCAGGGACCCCTCTCGCTCGCAGCTGGACAGCACGGCCTCCTCGCAGGAGAAAGCCCTGCCGCAGCCCGTGTCGCCTCTGAGCGGTGCCACAGGTAAGGGATTTGCCTTCCGCTCTCCCTCCGGGGCGCTGGGGAAGGGCAAAGAGCTACTGAGCCCATCTGGGGAGCCACGGTGGAGCTGGGCCCCCTCCTTGGGGAGGACACAGACCCCGGCTGCCTGGAGAATCTCCTCTGAGCCTCGCAGAAGGTGGAACACAGAGCTTGGGCCGACAGCGGCGCACAAAAAGAGCTGCTCTCCTCACCCCGCGGGCTCTTTGCCCCTCTGATAACGGGGCGAGGCCTCAGCAGGCTGCGCCGGGCTGGCGGGACCTCGCTCTTGCCTGGGGACAGGCGCCCGCGCCAGGTGTTTCTTTCCATCCAAACGCTGTCCGTAGGGGAGGAGGAAAAGGGGGTTCCCCCATCCCGCTGTGGCCTCAGGTGATGAGCCCCTTCTCTCCACAAAGGAGAGTTGCCGGGCGGGCGTGCTCAGTGCTGGACTCTCCTGGAAGCAGCGTTTGGGGCTTAACACCCAGTTCTGAGTTACAGCCGTCGGGCGGGAGGTGTCTGCTGCTGGAAGGAGGAACAGCAGCTCGATGGGGACGAGTCTTTCGGTCACGGGGGAGTAAAGGCTCTCCAGGCGTGGGAGAGCGGCCTCCGGGCCCGCGGGACGCAGGGCAGGGTTTCAGGCGCGGGGGAGCTGCCCGTTGCCACGCGGGTGACCCCGCAGCGGGTGGTTCCTTCTCGGCAGCTGTCTCCCCTGGCTGGTTTTTGCGGCTTTTCCGTGTAACGCGCCGTGTTCTCCTTCATTCCCTAGGACAGTTGAGTGGGAAGCAGGTTCTGTCTGCAACGTCGGATGAGCGGGTAAAAGACGAGTTCAGTGACCTTTCTGAGGGGTGAGAGAAGAGTGGGTTTAAAATAGCCTAAATGTCTTCTTTGCGAGTATGACATGACCCGCCTCGGAGGGCTCTTTCTCCACGAGCCACCTGGCCCTCGCAGCCCCTCGGAACCGCTGCGGTGGCTCTGTGGCGCCTGGGACGAAGCTCACGCCGAACTCTCCGGGGAAGGGGGGGAGGTTTACACACGCACGTGAGCTCTGGGGGTGTTTTGGCAAACCTGAGCCTGGTTTGGTTCCCCCCAGCTCCCCGGCTCTGCTCTGGGGAAGGAACCGTGGAGGGGGTGGTGGGAAGAGCGGGCAGCACGGGAACACGGGCAGGAGAAATGGCCCCGTTTGCTCACGGTTAAAGGGGGAGAGGGAGGGACAGGGGCAGCTTAGCAGTCTTTAGGATCAAAGATTTGGCTAAATCCAGTCATTCCGAGTCTAAAGTACTAAAGGGCTGAGCACAGACTTATTGCAATGTGTCAGCTAAATCTGTCAGCTGTCACAGGAGAAGTGCCACAACAATTTATTGCCCGTTTCCTGCCTTCAGAATTAATTGCTTCTTGTATGGCTTAGGATTTAAAAGGAGAAAAAAGAAAAACCCAGACCTATGTGGTTTCTACATATGAAGAAATACGGAATGACCTGGGCTTAATTAACCTGTGCCAGGCAGTGATGCTGCATTCTTGCTCTACAAAATTACTTTTCCCCCGTATAGAAAGCAGTAGCAACATCCCTCAACAACGATGAGATCTTGTCAGTAACAGCCTTTTTTTGTTCTCCTGACAGCGGTTTGATTATTCTTAGAGATCTAGTCCTAAAAGGACCTGATGTTGCTATTTTCCACGTTCACTGGCACGGTGTTTGCTTGGGGAGGTGATGGGGGAGGAGGACACGTGGCACCTCGGGGGACGGACGCACTGGGAACGAAGAACACGTATTGCTGGGGCTGAAGCAGGGTGGTAAAGGGCATCTTCCTTCTCTCAGGGACTTCTTGAGCGATGATGAAAATGAGAAGAGAAACGTGCAATCTTCAGATGACTCCTTCGAGCCTTACCCCGAAAAGAAGTAAGGGCCTTACCGCTGCTCCCCGAGCTCTGCGCTTGGGCTGAGCCTCAGTTCCCTCCACGTCCCTGTCTGGAGGTCACAGCGCTGCCCCCATGTCCCCCCTGAGCTCCCCCTTGGGCCGAAGCTGGGTCACATCCCTCATCCCCCCGTGTGCTCCTGCGCCCGGTCAAGCCCTCAGAGCCGGTGTGATGCACGGGGATGACTGATTGAGAGGACTAAATCCAAAAGCCAAGTATTAAACCCCTGTTCTCCTTCCTTGTTCCTTCTTGGAGGGTTTCTAGCAAGAAAAGCGACAGCAAAGAAGCCAAGAAGCCGGAAGAGCCCAAAATAAGGAAGAAGCCGGGGCCTAAACCAGGCTGGAAAAAAAAAATCAAATGTGAAAGGTAATAAGGAGCAGGCAAGGGCTGGGCAGCACCCCACGCTCGGCACGCGGGCTGACAGCAGCCTCTGCTTTGCAGGGAGGAGCTGCCCACCATTTACAAGTGTCCTTACCAGGGCTGCACGGCTGTCTACAGAGGGGCGGACGGCATGAAGGTACGTTCAGGGGTTGCTCCTGTCCCCAGCCCGCAGCCTGGAGCCCTGTAGAGCCCTTTGTGTCCGAGGAGAGGATCCCTGGCAGATTTAACCCGCCCCTCGCTCCGCAGGAGGCAGCGACCCACTAAAGCAAGTGGTTTGCTGAGAGCCTGAGGCCTTTTTTCTGAGCCCAGACAGAGCTGGAGCTGCTCTGTGGGGGAAGGCTGCTGCCACATCCAGTCAGAGCCCCCTCCAGGGGGGTAGATTGGGGTAGAAGTCTGTTTTTTCAGAGCAGCGCTGATGCGTGAGCCTGCCAGGGCAGGGGTCTCGTTTTTGGGGGATCCAGGTTGGTTTTTTTCACTGGGGAAAACGCAGCTCAGCATTTCTGCTTTACAGAAACACATCAAAGAGCATCACGAAGAGGTTCGGGAGAGGCCCTGTCCTCATCCTGGCTGCAACAAGGTGTTCATGATTGACCGGTACCTACAGCGCCACGTGAAGCTCATTCACACAGGTGTGTCACAGCGGGTGTTACCCCCCCAGCACCTCGCTGCGCAGCCTGGGGAAGGCTCTGCCCTGCCCCAAACCTGCAACGGGCCGTCAGGGGGGGGCATGGGGTGGAATCCAGAACCTCCCAGTCAGCGTGGGCAGCTGCCTGTGTGCGTTTCGGATGCTGAGAAATGAGCAGAACGAGTGACTCTTCCCTCCTTCCGTTGCAGAGGTACGTAACTACATCTGCGATGAGTGCGGGCAGACCTTTAAGCAACGCAAACACCTCTCGGTCCACCAGATGCGGCACTCGGGAGCCAAGCCCCTCCAGTAAGTGCACACCAACGCTCCGTGCGTAGGGAAGTTCTGAGCTCTCGTTGCTGCCCTTAGCACGGAGTAATTCTGTGCTACAAACCCCACCAGGAGCTGGCAGCATCCGGCTGAGTCACTTTAAACGTTCCCCCACAACGCGTGCTCGAGTTTTCCTGTTGCTGAGCAAGTCTTATGCCTCCTCCTCTTGCCGCTGCCTCTGGGTTGAGCCCGTGAGTGCTTGGCGAGGAGCCGCAGGCCCGAGAAGGGTGTTATGTGAGCGGGGTGGTTGCAGGAGACACAGCAAGCAGCTCCGAGGCTGCAGTTGTCTCTCGTGGGCTCGCTCAGCGGGAGGACGAGCAAAGGCCGCGGCTGCGGGGTGGGTGCTGAGCCCCTGCTTTGCCTTGCAGGTGTGAGATCTGCGGTTTCCAGTGCAGACAGCGCGCGTCGCTCAAGTACCACATGACCAAACACAAAGCAGAGACGGAGCTGGAGTTTGCCTGCGACCAGTGCGGGAAGCGCTTCGAGAAGGCCCATAACCTTAATGTCCACATGTCCATGGTGCACCCTCTGACCCAGACTCAGGACAAAGCCAAGCCGCTGGAATCAGAGCCCATCCTCCTCCTCAGTACTTCAGGGACTTCAGAAAGCCAAGCGGTAAAGACAGAAGTGACTGCACAGCAGGAGCCTACCTGAGGGGGACGGGGACACTTCCCCAGTCCAGCACTATAGAAACCGTACGGCAGAGTGGAGATTTTTAATCTACGTTTTAGTCTCCCAAAGAACTCAGTGGAATTAGCTTCAGCTTGCTCAGAAAAAGCTTGTTATCATGCTGTGATTCTCCATGCTCACGTCTGATTCAGCAGTGTTGTACTAAGAGTCTGTCTAATCCCAGGGGAGGGGGTGTTGGGCAGCACCCCTCCCCGTTCTCCCCACGCACACCGTTGTAGAACCCAAGTTGGCTGCTGCCTGCACACACGAGTTTCCTCTCGGGTGCCTCTGAGGGTACGTAGGACAGTGGAGCAACTTTAAGCAGACATTTTGTTTTGAAGAAAAAAAAAAAAACCCAAACATAAAAATTATGCTTCCTAAAGCAAGTCAAAACTGAAATTTGTAACCTACTTTTTATTGTAATAAGAGCTTCATGGTTATGCTTGTAATAAATTATTTACAAAGTAATTTGAAAGAAAGAGCAATGGTCAGCAAGGCAGGCCCTGTCTGTCCCTTCAGCTGCAGTCCGGGTGTCGGGCTCGGCTTACCCTGAGCTTACTCAGAAGAGGAGCAGCTCTTCGTCCAGCTCCATGGACACGCCAGGCCTCGAGAACCGCAGGAGGGTGGCTGCCAGCTCAGGGTCAAGTTCTTCACAGGTGGCCAGGAGCTGAGGAAGAGGGCAAGGAGCTGGCGTTAGACCTGCTCGTGCTGCCTCAGCAGTGAGTTACAGCAGCACGGGAGCATTTGGCCGCTCCTCGGCAAAGCCGGGGTAGGGGAGAGGGAAGCTGTTGCCAACTCGTGCAGAAATAACAATTCTCACAATCTTGTGGAAAATTTCAACACCTGCCCTTCGCTGTGCTTTTCCCCCAAGACAAGGAGTTAAGCAGTGGGGCAGGGTTTAGTGTTGCAGGGGAGAGGAACCCAGTGGCCTGGGCAAGGGAGGAGGCAGCTCCCATCACTCCCCCATGGGACACATCCAGGCAGGATCAGTGCCCAGGAAAGGCCACGCAAGCAGAAGCTCTCATGTCCTGGGAGAAGAGGGTTAAAAAAAATAAATACATATATATTCAACGCACCGGTTGTATGTTTCCAAAGCTTTGGGCAGGGCATTGCGGGATGGCGCCCAGCAGGAACCGCCGGGCCGCAGAGATCACCTCCAAGGGATGGCCCTGGAGAACACAGACACGGCCCGTGGAGGCCGAGGGCAATGTCACGTTCAGCCTTCGGTCAGTCCCTGCCTCCAAACATGGAACAGGAACCACGACACCGCACCTCGGGCTCCTCAGAGGTTAAGCAGATCACTTGATCAGTGACTGCATCCACCCCGGGATCCCGTACAAGGCAGCAGCAGGACAGCAGCCCCAGCAGCTTCTCTCAGCCCCAAGGGGTGAGCAAGCTGCCTGCAGCAGCAGCCCCGCGCCCCTGCTTTGTACGGGAAGGTGAGAACAAGAGCGACACTGCGAGTGGCAGGGGAAGATAAAGAACAGGATTCACAGTTAAAAAAAGCGACTGAGCTTCACTCACGTGCTCTGGGGAGTCTGGGCATTGCCCAGCTCGATGGGACTGTGGCAGGTCTTTCCCTTCCACGAAGAGCTGCAGCAGATGGATGTAGGAGTCGAGTGCCACGCAGAGGAAGGTCTGCTCTCTGGCGAGCAGCCCGTGGTGGAAGCGAGGGCTGAGGCTAGAGGAGGTCACACAGCCGTTAGCACTGGTTCCACGGGGGCACAGACAGACACAAGGCAATGGCCGGTGCCCATTTTACAAGTGTCACTGTGTGCAGGGCCACCGCGCTGCCAGGAGCGGCCACACAGCTGCCACCAGGCTCCGCTCGCCTCCTGGCTGGCCGTGGTCTGTGCAGACCATCACCCACATCCTCCCCACTGAGCGCCCACCCTCCCTGCCGAGCCCAGCAGGACGTCACCTGTAGAACGCGAGAGGCAAGAGCCGGGAGTGACGGTCCGAGGCTGCGCCGCGCAGCACACCGTATTTCTGGGGGTCTGCAGTGGGTAAAGAGAAGCACTAACACCTTCAGTGGTCCTCGCGCCACCCTGCACACTTCTGCGGCAGCACAGGGGCTGCAGTTTACTTCAAAGCCCACGAAAAATACTCGTGCTTGGGGGTGGTGACCACCGATGAGCAAGCTTCCCGCTCTGAGGCTTTCTCTACCACCGGGAGCAGTGCTGAGTGTCAGTCACTCCTGCTCATCAGCCGGGTCCCCATGCCACAGGGTAGAAGCAGGATGTTCTCAGCTTTTCCTCAAACAAGTGTTTTTCATGCTTACAAAGGCCCATCGGCTCCTTCTCACAAGCACACCCATCATCAGGGAGATGGGATGCCTGCCCCGCCCCAAACCTCACCCTTCCACCCCTCGGAGGCAGGACCCCTCACCTTGCCCTCCTGCACAGAAGAGAAGTGGCCAGGACGTGCCCCTCTCTTCCAGGCACTGCAGGATCTCCAGGGACCATTCCAGGGCCATCTGAGAATCCACTCCTTCCTGGGTGTCAGAAAGGACAGGATGAGTTTATCTGAGGATTTAGCTACACCCAAGCAGCAAGGATCCCCTCGGGAGACTGTGCAGGTGAAGTGCTCTGTGAAGGAACCTTTACGAATTTAGCCCTAATCTTTCCTCACTCCTGGCAGCCTGGATTCCCCGCGGGCCGCACCTTCATCACCAAACCCCAACCAAACCTGGCCACCGCAGGGCTCAGCTCAGAACGATTTGTGAGGGGGCAGAAACAGCATCAAACCCCGTCTGGCCCCCAGCACGGTGCTCAGCACAGGCCCTGCCCGACCCACCCTGCTCCCTGGAGCAGGTTTTTCCCCCTCTAACCCATCTAGTGACATCATGTCTTGGGATTGTTTGTTTGGTTTTGGGGGTTTGTTAATCACTTTACTTGGAATAACCTCCCAGATCTGTTTCCTCAAGATGTTTCTTCCCTCAATGACTCTTCCTCCAGACTCTCCCAGAGACAGACTATGAGACCAAATGATTATTTTTTAACTTGAATCCGCTCCCGATCCAATGTGTTGGGTGACTACACAAACAGCTGCACTTCAAAGCTGAGGAGACAGCAAAAGGGACAGAAACAAGCATTCACAGGTGGGAGGATGCTTAGGGCAGACAGCTGCTGGAAGAAACTCATCCTCTTTGCTCCTTCATTTAATAGCATCAAATCATTCGGAAACTAATGTTTCTCCTTGCTGGGGTCCCTTTCTCCTGTGAAATACCACGTACGTTTCCAGCCTGAGGAAAAATGTCATCTAAGAGATGTGAAATGCTACACAAAAGCCAAGAGAGAGACACGAGGTTCCTGCGCTACCTGGGAGGTGTAAAGTCTCAACAGGGAACTGAAAATAATCAGTCATTCAGGAAGATAAATAAAAGCTGCCGTAGCGAAAGGGGAGATAACGTCAGTTCGAGGGAAATACAGGTTTAATCTGATAGGAGCAGAAGGGCTCTGTCTGGGATGTTGCTGATCCCTTCCTCCTGCCAGAACAAGCTACCAGCCTTGGCAACACTGGTAAGCAGCATTTTGAGGCAGCAAACCAAGCCCATCAGCCACATTTAGTGTCGTGAGAATTCCCTCAGGGCTGAATTTACCTTTGGTGCTATTTTTGCCGAGATGAGATCCATGAGCGAGAAGAACAGCAGAGAGACAAGAAGCTGCAAGGAAAAGAGACTGCCTGTTAGTTGTACCTAGTGGTGACTCTGAACTTGTGCTTTCCAGTAAGGAAATAACATTTGCCCCAGTACCTTCCCAGGACAGACCTGGATGAGCTACAAGCAGTGCTGTTCCTTCCAGGGAAGGCAGAGCATGTCTGAGGATGGCAGACTGCAGCCTGGCATCGCTCATGGCTTCCAAGGGTGAATTCCACACTGAATTCACTGTTCTCGAAGCAAGGCTTGCTGCAGTCAGCAAGTCAGACAACGGATGCCAACTTCACCCAAATACAGGGAAAAACGAGCAGGCTACAACGGATGTAAACCTGGAGGAGGGCTCGTGTTGGCCCTCAGCCACGTGCCACCAGCTGCTATGCAGCCTCTTGTCTCAGCAAGTGCAGCCTAATCCTGTCCTGCCCTACGCTGGCTATTGCTTTTCTGCATCCTTACCACACAAATCAAAGGATGCAGCAGCTTTGCCATCCTGGGAAGTTAGAGGAACTTATTTATTGCTAACCCAGTTGTAAAGCTAACCCTCCTTTCTTCTCCTGACTCTGAGAAAGCAGAGGGCTGAGCCAGGCAGCACGTGCTGTGCACAGCAGGTCTGTTTGCACATGCAGAGCAGCCAGGCCAGGGCAGGGAACGTGGCACCCAGAGACTTTTCACTTCAGCCGAGAGTTCTCCAGAGGCTGCTCTGTGTATGTGAATGAAACAAAAAGGAGCGGCGCATGCAGAACAACTGGGTTCCCTGGGTTTAACCAGGGCATCTCGCCCCCAAAGGTGGTTAATCCCACAACACTCCCCCTTATGACAGAGGGAGATTTGCCCTTCAACACTGTCTGTCACCTGGAGGATTCAGCACCTGACCTGACAGCAGCCAGGTGCGAGGGGCCAAGTCTCTGTCGCGGGCAGATCCGCACGATCCGCTGAGACGGGAGCCGTGGTTGGGGCCTGAACGCCAGGCAGCTGCTGGGACCCCACTCACACTCAGCCCTCCCACTGTTCTCACTCTTCCTGGCATCTTCCTCCTATCTCAAGGGAGATTTGAGGTGGAAGCCGCTGTTATTCCACATGTACTAAACTCTCCTATCAACTCTGACTCCAGTTTCTGACTGGCAGCTTTTGGCTCCAGACCAGTATAAACAGTGGAGGAGTCAATCCCGTAGCAAGAGGAGCTGCTGCCGTAACTGCTGCCTGGAGCAATAAAACTTAAGAGCAAATAGTAAGGCACAGGTTCCGCTTCAACACTCATTACCTGTGAATGCCTCAGTGCAGGGACACTCCCCGTACGGAGCTCTGGTCCCAGTTATCCCCTGGAAAACCAGCAGGCAAGTGTGGGGCTGCTGGAGGATTCCCCTGCGCTGAGGGCTCTGAGCGTGGTGAAACAACAGTGGCGTTTCCTGGAGCGGACTTGGGAAAACCATCAGGAAATATGTCCCTGGGATTCCCAGCACGTCCCTTCCAGAGCCCTTAAAACACCCTCACTCGTGCCTCACAAAGTTTGTGCATCTCCTTAACCTTCCAGCCAACCTGCCCGAGCTAAAATCCATGAGGATTTCTCCTTTGGCAGAGGGAGAGGCAATCCTGGCACGCCGTGAGGTTGAGCTCTCAATACTTGCAGCGCTCTCCCCAGCTTCACTTTTTAAAGCAGCTGCTTCATAGTTCTCCCTGACCTCAGGGAGGAGCCAGTATCAGCGTTAAAAGTTAAAGTTTGGAACGAGGTTGCCTCGAGGGTAAGTATTTAGCAACTGGTAATTTACAGCTGCATTTTATCAGCTAGCCACCAGTAAGGTCTCACAGCAGGGTTTACCAGGGATACAGCAGCATCTCAGGACAACCATTTCTCAGTTAAAGACGTTCTACTTCTAGTTTTCAAGTATAGGGAACAGCAGATATTTAAAACACATCCAGTCTTGCCTGCTCTGTGTCAGTGCCCAGCCTCTTCAGTGCATTTCTCTCTCGTCCACGCGGTGACTGCTGTTGGACAGTACAATGGAGGAAGGCAGCAGAAATCCAGGGAGGGTCAGAGAGAGGGAAAACCTCTCCTGAAGAAAGGAAGCTAGGAAACAAAACCAGTATGTCACAATTTTGGAGGGGAGGGAAAAAAAAAATAAAATAAAATCACAGCTGTAAATGAGGAAGAAATCAGGGGATTGGGCAAAGGGTGTTTGTGATTGAGAACCAAAAAAAAAAAAATTTCTTCTCTGTAATTTTTCTTTTTTTCCCTGCAGTTGGATGCTGCATGGAGACATTTAAAAAGTCTAGGAACAGGCAGCAGCATTCCCAAAACTCTTTTATCACAGGTTGGGCAGGTAATTAACTGTATCCTCTACTAAGTAGCATGTGATAATTCCCTGCAATAACCTGCAGGGACATTCTTACAGTAAATTCCCAGCTTTTGGAGAAAAGTTGGAGGACGCTGAACAGACACCGTAAGGAAGCATTTGGCAGAGCAGCAGTCAGTAGCTTCAGGAGACCAGAGTCACCAGATCTGGGCAGCAAAGGGTGCAGCAGCTTGAGCGAGTGACTCAACACTGTGCTAAAGGCTATTTCCAGTGTTTGTCTAACAAGGACTCTGCCTTCCAGTCTCCTCTACAAAGATTCTCTTTTCCTTATGGTGAAACACTCTGACCCATATTACACAGAAGGCCAGACTAAATAATTATAATGACCCGTTTTGAGTTTAAACTCTACAAAGGAATCTCTATATAGCTGTCCTCCAAGCCTGGCCCACATTAGCATTTCATAGTGCCTGCTGAAGCCAGCCTGCCCCAGAGAACAGGCCTCGGGGGCCTGCTCCCTCCCCACGCAGCTCCCCGGCACGCTGGGCTCCTCGCCCACACCTGGTAGCCCAGGACTGCCATCCCCTCAGTCTTTCCAGTTCTTCTGCAAGCGGTGCCCCGAAGAGCCTCTTCCACTGAGAGCAAAGTATTGGCTCCAGCCTCGGCCACCAAAGCTTGGAAGAGAGACAGAAACAGCAGCGTTAGTGGCGGCGTGCTCACGGTCGTCTGCGGCCAGTGTGCGCGCTACCTCAGCCAGGTGCTCTGAGAAAGGGGTTTTCCCCCCCAGATTAATGAAAAAGTCCAAGTTGTACATACACACATAATAAACATGAGAAGTTTCACATCCCGGAGACACAAAGAGGGTCATTTGTGACCGTGTTCATACCACGGTGCCCTGAAAGTCCTCGAGCAGGACCAGGCATAGTAAAGGAGCTCAAAACTCAGCTGTTCTGCAAAGGTGATGCACATGCCACAAAACTAAAACAGTGCATGAAGAGTTACGCACAAGAGAGGAAAATCTGTGCTTTATGGACTTTTTGAATGCTTGGAATGTAACAAGCCCTGCTATAGAGCATCTGAAGCCAAGCGAGTGTCCCAGCTTCTCACGTAAACAGCCTCTGTAGTGACACTCCAGAAGCAAAGCTGCGTGCCCAGAGCTGGGATCAGCGATACTGGAACACTCCGCAGCTTTCCAAAGGCGTTACAGAACCACTACCCCCACACTTCACAGCTTAGATTAAATGAAGTTAAAAACAGGCGCTCTGAGTCGGTGTGGAATTTTCATCTCGCACTCCTCGGGTGAAATAAGAGCAAGTTACCGCCGCAGAGAAGAGCACAATGGGACATTTGGTTTGACACGCTGTCAGAACACTGTTGATCCCTTCTGCTGATTCCTCGCAGTCCAAGCCGGCATTAAGCAGCCCCTGGAAGAGGATAAATTACAAAGTGACTACACACATATGCCGTTGCTGCTTTGAAGTACCTCACCAAGCCATGTGTAAATTAATCAAAGACAACTGTAGGGGTCAGCATGGCCCCGCAGAAGAGACATGTGCTCAACAGCTTCTCCTTCCCCCACCAGCTCTGCTGTATTGTATTAAAATGAACCTCTACCACTGCCTCCTCCTGCTGCTTCTCTTCATTTTCCCGGATTACTGATCCTCTTGGAATTTTACACCAACAATTCTTAAAACAAGGGTACAAATAGCACACTCCATTGCCAAGAATAGCGTATAGTCAGATATCCCTGTAGCTGTCTACCCCAGCTAGCACAGACAATGGAGCAGAATGACAAAAGCAGTGGTTACCCTGAAGAAGTGAGCGGTGATGTCGTAGGAGAGTGCATACCCTCTGGAGCAGACGTTCTTCTGTGGGAAGACAAGGAGAGGAAAAAAAAAAGAAATTTAATTCTTTCCCTTCTGAATGATGATTTTCTTTGAACATTCTGGGTGTCTGACACAACAGGACTAGCACAAAATCACCCTGCGAAATCCTGCGTATCAGTTCAGGCTGCAGAAACTTCGTTTCTATATAAAGCAACCCCCCTGACTAGGGAGCCCTTGGCAGCCCAGCACTAGAAGGCAAATCAGACAAGTCTGCTCCCCACGCGCTGTGGATAGCAGAACCAGTTTGATGAATAGTCCTGGAACAAATGGAGGTTTCTGGCTGTGCCTGGTATGACAGTGCAGGAGGGCTCGAGAAGGCCAATAGGATGAACAAATAGAAACGATAGCTACCACAAAACAGTGCCCTGAGGGACCTGCAAGTCGACTGATCTCCCCTCAGGACGCTGGAGGGATGTTTCTGAATGTTTCTCTAGTATACATAACCCAGGAGGATGAGCAGGATCTGGCTCTGCACACAGCAAGTGATACGCCCTGGCATGACAGAGAAATTGGAGAAGAGCTCATGCCTGGTCCCCTCTAGGCCTCCACGGGAACGCTGCAGCTTTCCCTCTAACCCACCGTCAACAAAGGAGGAGCAGGTGACACAGGAGGACGACACATCCACATGAGAGAGCATCCCTGAGGCTGCTGCGTGTGCAGAGACACACGTTGTCATGGGCAATGCAACTGGAAACAACACTCAGGAACCAGCCAGGCTGCTATCAGGCCACGCAGTGATCACCCACGGGTGATTTTACCCTGAGACTGTGCACAGCCAGCCCCAACCACCAATGTGATGGCTGGCTCCACCCCACGTTTGCTGACACCGTTTCCCAAGGATATTCTCTCACTAACGTAAAATGCCACCACAATTCCAAATGAACGAACCCAAAAGTCATCCTACAGCAGACGGTGCTGAGGGGACCTCTGCAGAGCTAGGGGCTGGGAAGTCTCAAGCATCAGGAGTTGAACCTCCCTCCACTCTGATATAAGCTGAATTTCAAGTCTGGCTGCATTTTATCTCCTGTCCTAAGCCCAAGTTTGAGGTCTTCATCTAGAGCATCTACCAACAAGAAATTATCGTTTGGCTCACGACACGGACCAGCTCCGAGTTCACAAAGCGAAAAAAGTCTTCACAGTCCAACATTGTTTTCTTTCCTTTCCGACACGTCATGATCAGCGCAGATGCAGGGAGCCCGACCAGAATCCTTAGGTAGGGAAGAGTAAAAACAAAACTGAGGTTACTGTCAAGAAGAGAACGAGACTCCACACTCTCGGGACACGTGCCTTTGCTATTCAGGGGAGTCTGAGAGCATCTCAAACAGTAGAAATCTCAAACATATTGACAGAAACTGCACGAGGAACTTTTCCAGTTGCCCAGAGAAGAACCTGCATTTCGATGAGATAGACACACTGCTTTCAAAGGCTCAAAAAGGTTACAGCATTAAGAGCATTGCTGGCTCTAAGCAGAGTCCACAGAGACGTGTGGTCTTTGAAATCCAGTCTACTGCCAGGGGCAACTCATAGCCCAAGATGGCACACTGAAACACCGTGAATTCACGTGGGTACAGGGGAATAAATCCCTTGCACACTTGTTACCATGACATACAGTGGCATTTACTCTTGCTGTGTCCCCGCAGAGGGGCGGCTCTGAATGGTGGTTTTATTCGAGGTATTCCCAGCTGTCCCCTACCGTCGGTGCAGCAGCAGCTCCTGCTGCCTCCATAACTGTTCGCCCAAAGCAGAGCCGTGGTTTCCATCTTTCAGTCTTTCCTGGAGAATCTCAAAGAGGAAATGTCTCTGGGCATCCAAACAGCCAGAAAGCAGCTTTCGCCTACACCCCAGCTCCAGCACCATCTCCTAAACAGGGAGGTGGGGAAAAAGTAGCGTTTGTCAGGCCTACACGCTGGTTTGCATTCAAACCCTCCATTTCTCTGAAGTAATACAAAGAGATCGATAAGAAATATCTCCCTCTCTCAGTTTCCATGCCCCTGCTCACATCTGAGAGCCAAATGTCAGCCTTATGTACAACGAGATCTTAGGAAATACTTTGACTGGTCAAATTCAAGGATTGACCATATGGATACACATCTGTTTCTGAAATCACCTGCAGCTTGCAGAGAATATCAGGGTTGACTGACATCTTCGATTGGCCACAGCTACCCAGGTCCAACCTGAAATTAAGAGACAGACCAGGTAACTAAGCCCTCTTAGCCCAGGAGGATAGATAACACAGTTCAAATAAAGTCAAATGGCTTCAGATGAACATAAAGCTCTAACATTAATGTTCCTTAAATAAGCTGTAGGTGAGACAGCAACTCTGCTCTAACCCTCCCTCCTTGTTTTCCAGCTTCAGCCACTTCCTCCAGGGCATTGATGCTTGTCTGGCCGAACAGATCTGAATACAAATTCAACTTAAAAAAAGACAGACAGACAAGGGACTATCCGTGACTGCAACCCCAGCCCTCTGTCACCTAAAGCAAGAGTCTTATGCAAAGGCTAGTGAGTCACGCAGAGCCACCTCCCAGCTTTCACTGCCAGCCAGGCCTGTGAGAAGGAAACCGCTTCCACTGAGGAAAACACAGCCCCATGTGAGGCACAAGCTCCTGCTTGCAAGGTCATTATCAGAACCACTGCAGAAATGCAGGTCATGACACAGAATACCTTTGCAAGGCATCCAGGATGGTATTGATAATAATGCCACATGCTTTCTCCAGCTGTCCGTCGCAGCCACCAGAAGCAGAAGGTGCAGGAAGATACCACTGGTAGATGGCCCAGTAATGGAAATCCTGTCTGCAGTATTGAAAAGAAGGCAGGAAGTCTATCATGGCGTTTTAGTGGTGCCTTTCCCTTATCCTAAAAAGCAGCTCACGCACCAGGTGAAGGGGAACGACAGATAAAAGCACCCATGTAAGGACAGATAGAGAGTCATCCACCAGACACCACGCGTCCTGATGTCACCACCTCTCGCTTCCGGGAGCGGGGAGGTTTTGTGAAGGGTTATGTGGAAGGGCTGCACATGCAGGCCAGAGGTTATCTCAGTGAGCTTCTGCCAGTTAACACACACGCCTTGTTCTAGCGCTGCTTGAACTCTGGGCAAACCGTAGTCATACACAGGCATTTGTGTCCTGCAGCAGCTTGTTTATTTACTTCCTGATCTTCAGTGCTTTTTCCGAATTTGGGCAGGAAAGACTCTCGAACTATTTGCTTTTCAACAGAGCCCCTCTGCACTTACCTTTCAGAAGCAGAGAGAATATCCTTCTCAGGGTACACTTCCAGCTCCAACAGCAGCCACTCCCTGAAAGACAACTGGGAAAAGCAACCATTTAGGTAAGGGGGCAGACCCGCAAGGTAACTTGTGCAGAACAGCCACATTCTTCCCGAAGTAAAACCCACCTTCACCCACACCAGGACACGATCCTGTGCAGATTAAGAGATATGAAACAGGAGACATCAACCCAAGGAAGCTCCTGTACTGTTTCCCTTGCAAGAAACCTAAACTAAAACCCCACTGACATTCAAAAATCTACTGAAAGCAAGCCTATAAATCATCTCTCACACACACCCACACACACCCACCCCTGTGACATTTCCAAACATGCTCATGTTCTTAAAGTCTAGATAACCAGAACGAATGTATCTTATTAGAAATAAATGCTAAAGTGAACAAAGCACCGGAGTCAGACAGACTGGTGTAACCATCAAAGAAAGGCTATAATGCAAAGGTGTTTTAGCCTCGTACATCAAGCTAGCCAAGCACAAGGAGTCATTCTAGTAACACGACGAACTCCTCCGCACAAAGACAAACTGGTTTTCTACGAACTAGGTTAAAAAAAGAAATCCTGTCAAATCAGATCCATTGCAAGGATGGTATAAAGAGAATCGCTGAGATGTTAGCCTCCTTCATAGCAAGGCAGAGCCAAACAATCCAAGATGCATGGGTGGTTCAGGAGAACATTGACATTTAGACAAAGCACAAAAAAAAAAAAAAAGGCAAGCAGGTATTTTCCCTTGTTTGACTCACCGTCACTTCACAGACACTGCAGCAAGTTAAGGCTTACTTCTTTACAGTTCCTGATCATTTTTCTTACTGATATATCTTGTCAAGCTTTCTGCTTTTACAATAAGCAGGACACAAAAGCTTTACGTCTAGATTTCTATTTCCACCCTATCATCACCATCAAAATCTGCAAATACCACTGAGCACGTAACCCAGCACACACCACAGCTCTCAGACCAACTTTTCAGGCATTTAAGTTTTTACAAGAAGCTTTTTATGACCAATAACGAAATTGCAAAGGGCAGATCTGAAAAACGAAAATTACAGGGTGAATTTCAGTCATGGAAAAGATTTATACCTGGAATGCTTTTTCCTTCAAGAACTCCTGAAAGCGTGCTTGCCTCCATAAACAGAGGCTGGCTCTTCTGTAGTTCAGAGAGGGGCACGACAGAGAGCTCCAGACCAGGTCAGTTTTTGCCTCCCCGCACAGGATTCCCCGAGCTTCCAAGCACAGCCGTGGCACGAGGTACTGCAGCTAAAACAAAGGCATAAAACCCCTGCACATTTCCATCACAAGAAAAAGGTTGTGTGAAACTGCCAAACAAGCAAATACACAAAATGGTCAAATGGCAGGGTACAAAGATGCATTTTTATGTAGTTTTCTTTGTACAAGTTATAATTGCACAGGTGTCTGCAGTGGAATATTGAACTGAGACTGATCTTTCTCGTAAGTAACAGCAAAACTTTTTTCCTTTTACCTTCTTAACAAGGCTAGGAGGAAGCAAGGCACACAAATCTTCATGAGAGTAGGATGAAAACTTGCACATAAGATAAGACGCTGCTGCAGTGCAAAACCTGAAAGAGGAAAAAAAACAACCCAACAACAAACTCTGTTATCTGGTTGGTTCAATCATATCTTTGCCGACTCATGAAAGTCCAAAGTCAAAACAAAGACCGAGCGCTACAAACACTTCAACCAACATGTTCCAAACCTATTTGCTTCTGGGACTGTTTCTGTTTCTGAGCTCCCAACCCCAAGTACATTAACGGCCCACATTTCCGAAGCAGAGGCTGACCTCGGGCCTTTGCCAGCAGCCAGCCCTCTCCCTGGCAGGCAGCGCAATCAGGACGCGATTTCACACGGACCCACCCTCAGCCCGTTTCTCTGTGCAGCACAAACACCTACACTCGCTCTGGAAAAGGGGAGCTTCACCAGCACCCCCCAGCAGCAAACCTCAGCCCACCACCAGGGGAAGCGGGGACGTGGCGGGTGCAGGGTCTCACCTTGCGCAGAAGGCGAGCGACTCCTCCGTCCTGCACACGAGCAAGCGGTTCCAGTACTCGGAAACGGAAAGGGCCTTCTCGGGAACGGCCTGAGAAATCCCAAAACTGGCTTCCACTTCAGGAATTAAAGCTTTGGATTCACTTAAGTGGATCACAAAAGCTGCTAGTCCTAAAACGTGAGCATCATTCAGGGAAGGACCCTGCAAAGCAAAACCTAAGTGAAGAACTGGTGAGACAGAGACAGACATTTCTTTTGTAACAAAACCACCTTTCTCCGAAAAAAACTCAGAATTAATCAAGTAGCAGAACACTGCTTCTGCCCATTGCCTGATGCAGTGCAGCAATACCAATTTAGCAGATGAGAGGACCAGTTCCATTAAACATATTCTTCCTTCCTTGAAATTGTGCAGCTATCTTTGGTCAACCTGCAGCAGAATTTGTACATTTCTGTAAAACAGTAACTTTTTGCAACTAGCTGTAAATTCAGCCCAGAAGAATTTGAGAGTCTCAAGGCGTTTTCATTTCTATGACAGATCATGTAGTCTATGAGCCTTTTAATTTCACCTTTTCAGTATCACAAGGTAAAGAAAATAAACCCAACAGTTTCTCTAAAAGAAAACCTTTCACTGCAGCACCCCAGACTTGGAGTCTTACTTTTATTTTTAGAAGGGGTGTACAACTGAAATATTCAGTGTGGAAGCCGAATTAAGCATTCTACTATAGTCTGCTTTGGCTCTGTTCATAAACTGGCTTATTTTAGATTCTGTTAAAATGTATCTCAGAATGCATTAACCTTCTGCAGTAGTATTTCTGCAGGGAAATGTTCAGCTCACATTCCAGAGAGCAAACCCATACTATTTGTCCAAAATGAGGTTTGGGCTTTGTTGCTTTTTTTCTTTTTTGGAAGCCTGAGAGCCAGTGAAGTCCTTCCACAGTGCTGTCCAGACAGGTGCTTGCCCCACAGCTCAGGAAATGGCAGTAGGACAGCCTTTAGCACACTGTAACCACAGGATTTGTGGTTGGAAAACTGACCTGATGATAAATAAGCTGGCAGAGCCTGCCCAGAAGCGCAGGTAGGAGATTCCTGTGTCCACACATCATCTTCACAAACAAAGACAGCCATGGTCCCTGCCTGCAGAAGGTAAAAACCACATGCTCATTTTACTACTGCTTTTTATCCCCAATACAGGAAGAGGGATTTCAAAATGCTTAAACACACCGAACCTGAGTCATAGTCGTCTGTAAATACAGGACAATCATCATGCTGTTTATAGGCTCAAAGGAAGTATGATTTTTGGAGTATTGAAACAGAAGACCCCTACAAAGGCGTGAACTCCACCAGTGCTCTGCCTCAAATACACGATAATATATAGTCAAAGGGGTGTTCTGGGATGACAACAGGGAGAGGAGGAAGCTGCCTGGGGCACAGACAGCTTTTTTCAGACAGAGAACACAAGGTAAACAGAGGCAGAGCAATAAACGGGATCAAAAAACAGCAAGAGCGAAAAGGAATTAAAGTAACAAGGTCCTATTGCAAAACAGAGGAAGGGAAGGAGGAAGGGACTTTCCCACCCAACTGACAGAAAAAAGCATCCTCTGAGGAGATCAGATGGGGAGATGGGTTTAGAAACAATTTCCTGGGACGCTCTTGTTTATCACAGCTACTTTTCAGCACAGGTTTGCAGTGCAGATTCATCTGCTCCAGGGCAAAACAGTGTAAAAGAGAAGGAAAGACACACTGGTTGCCAAAGCACGCTGCACTCCCGAGAGGCAGCCGCCTCGTTCGGTGCTGCCAGCAGCTGGGATCACAGGCAGCTTGTCAGCACGTTGCTGTTTCCCAGCAAAGCAATTTTCCACTGAAATGTTGACCATAATTTTTCAGACTTCTGTTACATCGTCAAAGGAGATGGCTGCTAATAGAGCCCTTCCAGGAGCAGAGGAGTGCTGCCTCTCCCTCCCCACACAGGCCAGAGTCAAACTGGGCCGATTTCAGGGGGAAAAGGGGACGGGAGGTAGAGAGAAGGTGTATCGTGCTGCTCGTCCTGTGCCTGCACCGTCAGACTTTACACCTCCCTCATCGGCATTATGGATGAAGGCTGCAGGTGCCAAAGGCAGCCAGCGTGTCAAAAAGACACCCCAAAAAATGGGCGTTCTCCTCCCCTGATCTCTGGTGTCAGTCAGGAAGTAATTCCTGGACAATAAGAATTTGCTTCATTCCTCATCCCCCACCACTGAGCTGAAAGAACCAGCCTGAGCATGTCGTGTTTGTGGGAAGTTTTTATACGTTGTCACAGAGCACAGAGCAGAGCCAGATGCCCCCTTTTTCTGAAGGGATCAGTAACAACAGAGGAGAAACATGTTTTATTTACACATATACATCAAAGCGCATTAGTCCTCAGATTACAGAAACTCAGAATAAAGCAGCCTGTAACTGCCAGCCTGGCGCAGCAGCTATGAACAGCCAGAAGTCCCTCCTCACCCCCGTACAAGTGTTGGAATTCTGGTGTGTTAACCAGTTTTGATTTCCCTGCTCTTTTATTCGCATCTTACCTGTCAGGAGGGTTAAAATAGGAAGCAGCTATTAGATTTTGGCAGAATGATGTCAGCAGGAGATCGACAACCTGGAATGAGAGACACACTGCTAATTCCTACTTGTTGGGCTGGATCTAGTTTTTCTGCTGCGTATATATTGTTTCCTGACATTAAAATGAGGAGACATATTGGTTAATGACGTTCCCTGCAAGTTGTACAGAGCCACCGGCACTGAGAAGAGATGGAAAATTAAGCCTGTAAGAGCCCAGGAAGGATCCCAGCACACAAAACGTGTCTAGAGAAGGCTGGTGGAGAAAGCCTGGCTCCTGGCAGCACTGCTCTAACAGAATATATCTCCAGACCCACCAGCCATCCAACAGCTTCCAGGAGGTTAAAGCATATGAATAATCTGCACAGGGCAGGACAAAGCAGACAAAAGGAGATGTATTTCCTGTTTTCCACAGACAAAGCAGCCTTTCACACGTACCATCCAGATGCATTTTTACTTACCCCAGCACCACAAGCCAGATGGTACTCACCCTCTGATGGCAGGGTTCCAGCCTGGGGGCAGAAACCTCAACTGGGATTGGAGAATTCAAGGCAGCAGCTTCGTTCTCATCACTGTGACCCAAGACGCTGGCGAGTCTGTCAGAAATCACTGCAATCTGTGCTGGCACATCTGCAGGAAGGTAATAGGAGAGGAGAACCAGGACAGAAGGCATGAAAGATTTACAACTCCACATAAGAGTATATATTTCACTTGTTGTTCTTCCTAACTGATCATAGCCCAAAGTATATTATGGAAGGCTTTAATGAGCAAAAAATGTCAGCTGGGACACAGCAATCATCATCTTCATTTTAGAAGACAACATTGGTTTTTCCTCAGTATTTTTACCAACACACAGCAAGAATAGTTTTTTTACACCAGAAAGGAAAGAGCCTTCAAAAGGGGGCCCAAGTCACCAGGGGAGCCCCGGGAATGGGGCTGCCCACCTTGGCAAAGATCGGCGTGGTACCAAGTGATCATCACAGAGGTGCAGACCTGCAGTTCTGCACTAAAGCATGGGAAATAGGTCAGATATGAATAGAGATATATTCATAGCTGGAAGGATTATACAGATCTGAAAGATTACCACCTTCAGGTATCAGTGGAAAGTAACTACTGCTGCTGCTTGGGCCAACACTGGCCGCATTTTATTAACGCAGGCTTTGGCACAGTCATTTATGGGTCGGTATAACTTGCCTCCCTGCATACCTTCATATTTGGTCGGGTCCACAATCAGCGTCCTTAGTTCAGCCAGTTCAGCCTTCAGCTGCTCAGCAGGCTCTTTGGAGTGGCCGGTCTCTACTTTTGATTCATCTAGACAAACAAGAGAGAAACGCAACTCATTATCCCAACCTTTGTGCATTAAGGCGGTTCTTACACTGCATTCAGCGATCTCTGCATACATTTTCTGTAAAAAATGGCATTTACTTTTCTATAAGCTATAGCTGAACCCCAAACTGTCAATCTGCCACGTACACAGCTTTGGTTTTACATTCAACATGTCTTATTTGATTAATCATTTATGAGTTTATGCCCAGTTGCAGAAAGGAATCCAGTTTTTAAAGACAAGAGGCAAATGAGTATGAGAAACATTATTTTTTCGTCATTTGGTACATTCTTGCTCTTTTATCTTTTTACAACACTTTCAGAGTTGTCTTCCTACTTGCTTTAGCTCCCTGCCCCTCAGAGAAATATTTGCTGTCCTCAAAAGACTGGAACCAGTCCCAAAAGCCAGAGACAGACACTACCGCATGAATACTACAGCATCAGCTTCTCCTCAAGCCCAGCACCCTATCCTGCTTTTTTGTTTAAGAAAAAAAAATAAAAGGAAATTCCTTTTACCACTAGAAAGAGTGTGCCACCAGCACCAAGCTGCCACAGCACAGCCCCAAAAACCACCCACAGAGTTTGTCGGACAGGAACGGAGTCTTGCACATAGGCCAGAAATAACTCAACCGTGACCAAGAGAAGTAAATAACAAAGATTAAAATTAATACTTGTTATAAACACGCTGTAAAGCAACAAGGTGGTAGGAGACTGCTGAGTCACCTTTATGTGCAAGAATGAGTGCTGATGAAGAGGGCAGGCTTAGAGCTGACCAATGCTTCATCCTGCCCTAAATCCAGGCTCTGTGCAAGAGCCCCAGGGCTGGATTAGGGTGCGGGGGGACAGCTCAGGCCATGCCACTAGAGGTCACTGGCAATTCGAGGACACTGCCAGAGCCGGGCTGTCCTTAGGGATCCCTCATCCCTGCCAGTTGCCAGGACAACCTCGGCAGCCAGGCTGCACAGCTGCCGCTCCCCAGGATGGCTCTGTCACATCTCTCAAGCTACCCGCAGCTCCACAAAGCTTCAAGCACCCAAAACACCCCGAGCAGCAGTCAGTTACCAACGGGCAGAGACTGCACAGGGAGTACAGTCTCTGGGAATGATCTCTGCTCACTACCCTGACGTTTTCATTTCATAGAACCCTGTGGTGAGGATGCTGCCCACTTTCAGATGCATTTGAAACACCCATTTGCTGAAGGAGATAGGAGCGCTCATTGAACATCTATTAGCCCGACCCACGCCACACCAGGAATGCGGCTACAGAGACGGGACCTGAAATTAGTGGGGCCCTCCCCTGCAGACGCACAGAAACGATGCTGGGCTCCATCCCTACCCACTCCTGTTTCCCCAGATCCCGGGCAGGCACAGCCCTCCGTTCTTACAGGAGGATGCAGGGAACTCCAGCAGCACCAGTGCCGTTACGCAAGGGATCAACGCAGCAGGTTCACGCCCCAGCTGGAGCGGAGCAGCACCGAGCTGCAAACGCTGATTCATGGCGATGTATTGGAGCTAGATTTAAATCAGCCAGCCCAGGCACCGTTTGCAGCCTCAGCACAGCACAGAGCTCTGCACCGACTGCGGAAATCCCCCAAGCGGGACAGGCAGAGAAAGTCACTGCCAGAGTAACTAACGCCTCAGTAAGGCAGAAAGAGCACACACGTATTTACAGACAGATTAAAGACCTCACCAGCCATAGCTTTTTGCAAATTTTCAATTCAGGAGGGCATCAGTGGAAAAATTAACTTTACTTCAAACTGTAAATGTTTTTATATTTTTACCTTGTAACATTTTCTCTTTCATAGCGCAACAGGCTTGCATGTATGTGGAGTACAAGTTTGAGGGTATTTTATCAGCTCTATAATAATTGAAAAAAGACAGGACAATTATTATACTGCATAACCACATTCAAGCTTCAGTTTCATTAAATATAAGCATAAGCAGCAGCTATGCTATGAAATGTAATTGCAGAGGCCCCAAAGCATACAGAGCATCTGAAGCATTTTTTAACCACCATCTGACAAGAGGGGCAGAAGTTTATATCCCAGGCTTTCATAGCAAGTATTATACAGGTATAACACACACTACACAAAAACAATACTCTATATATATTATTAATTCACACATTAATACCAGTTTCATATCTAGTACGTGTCTAAGATCACATAAGAGTGCAGGTCATGAGACATGCGGTATTTGCACATCTAAAACGCTGACGTGACAGAGACCAAAGCTTGACCTCCACCCCTCGCAGGCCCTCAGCATCAAAAACATATTACAGGAGGCTCTCTAGAACTCAGCTGCTTCCCTTACAACTTTAATTTTAAAAAATGATCCAGTCTTTTCTAGAGTCAGACTGGAATGACAAGGCAGGACCAAATGCCTCATTTGTAGGCAGCGTTGCAAACATTTTTTCTTCATGACGGGTTACAGAGGAATTACTGGATTTAAAATAAAGCTGCTTCTGCAATGCAGAAAAGCACTTTTCAACATGCATACAGGACAAGCTTGAGTTCTGAAGAGCTGCGTCCTCCTGGGGCATTATCCTGGTGTCCCTTAAGAGCAGCTCATAAAGCATTAATGGACATTTAAGTTTCACCTTCCCCTTCTCCCATATCCTCTCCCAAAGAGAGGAGAGACTTTCACAAGGGGGCTATTCTTCCTGGTGAAATTTTATATTCAGCAGTATCCTCCATAGTTTGCTTAAAAATATATCCAGGCTGCAGTCAGAGGGCTGCATGGGACTCCTCCTAGATAATGGTTTCACAGTGGCCAGAGGACTAATTAAAGAACTGAAGACATTCACCTAGACAGATAAGCGACCCCTTCCACAACCTGCAAGCCACAAAGCTTGGCCAGCACTCAGCGTTTTGTAAGCAAGGTGTCAGAGCCTCCAATAATCTGACATAAAGTCAAACATTCTGATGAGAGAGTCCAGAACCACAGAAAATAACCCTGGGAAATTTCAATACCTCTTTAAAGAATCTATAAAAGCCATGCGTGCATCTGGGGTTTTAGGGAGCTGCAACAGAAAAACAGGCAGGTTAGGCACAAATGACCTGTCTGCAAACACACATCTAAATGGGAGGATCAAAAAGCCCAAACCAAATACTAACCACACGTGGCCTGAGCAAAGCAGGAAGAAACCAGGAAATATAATACGGTCGCCTGAAAATACTGAGACAGAAAAGAAATACAGCAAAATATTAACAATACCAAAGCTGCAAGTGCCATCTCATTACCTCAAGAATTAATCTGGCTCCTGCAAATAAGCAATATCCATGGTAACAGGCATAGCCACAGACAAGTCAAGTTCAGATTAGCCAACAGTGATTTATTTCTTGAATTTTGCTCTTTATTATCACAATCGTAAACTTCTCTTGCAGGTGTGCATATGCCTTTTCACTCTCTGCATAAATAGCCTCTATTTAGATGACTACCACAGAATTTCCCAAACCCCCCTTGGCTTGCATCCTCAATTATTTTTGTTTTGTTATTTTGATCCAGACTTGGCTTTTATTATTATTATTGCTAAAAACAAGAAGACTTGGAAAGCACACGATACCTGGCTTCTATCACAGATGTTGGGATCTTCCTTGTGTTTTCAAATATCTGAAGGGCCTTTTCAACATCACGAAGTGCCTGGCCCTGGGGCTGGCTCACACAAGTAAGAATGAGAGAAAGATGTTGTGAGAAATCAAGAATGAGAATAATCTGCACTGTTTGTTCTTTCAAGGTCAGCAACAGTTGTCTGGGCTGTGAAGGGAAGCGACTGAACGGACACAACTGAGTAACAAGAGCGACCTGATAAGCAGAGAAAAACTGCAGGATGGAGAAACGGCCTGAACTGTCAGCCTGCCTCGATAAGGCTGTTCTAAATAACAGCTGTTCTGGGTCAGCCCAAAGGTCTGTGGAGCTCTGTACGTGCATCCTCCAGCAGATACCCCTGCTTAACGTCACAACGTTTATTCAATTGTCCCAATGGGGACCGTATCTTTTCTGTTCCACAATTGATTTACTGTTATTCTATTTTACTTTCTACACTTAGAATTAAGGCCTGTAATCTTCACTTCCAGCCCGTGCTACTACGCTCCAGGCAGAGGGACTGCCTCACTGGGTTTCTCTTCTTGGAGCCATAAAACATCTTAAGACCCCAACAACCCAGGCCAGTTTCTCAACAGACAAACAGATCGGACTTGGAAGAAATTAAATTAAATCTTCACTTAATGACTTTCAGTTCATCACAGGACTAGATTTCATGCAAGTATTTCAGGTGCTCCAAGTGACTGGCTGCATAAATAGGGGCCCCCAGCCTGTCACACTCATGATCAATATATAGGGAGGAGCAACAGAGCCAAGTGCTTCCTTATCAATTACTTCTGTTAGCCAAAACTTATCAGGAACCACAGCGTGAACCTGCAGACTGTAGACTCGCTCCCCAACTCTCCTTTAAACACAAACACTTTGAATACAACACTGAGATGACATGCTGCACTGAAAAGAATCAAGATATACATATAAAATATTCTGTAAAATGCTTTGCTATGTGACCAAATCATTGGGAGCAGATCCATAGTGGGGAGCGTCACCACTGCAACGTGCTGGCGGATCGGCAGAGCTAACTCAGCCCCAGTTCCTGCAAACCTGTGCTCCACATCCCCACACCATACACCACCATAAGATCTCCCTTTGTCCTTTAAATCCTCCCCCACAGAGGCCTCCATTTATTTTCTCTGCCCCACAAGAGGCAGCGAGTGCTTCCCTGGCTTCCAACAGCAGGGGCTGACTAGGTGGCTAATGTAGGTGTTGCTTGGCCAGTAGCTGGCTGGCTAATTGCTGAGTTCCTCTGCAGCCTCATCACCAAATACTCATCACAGTCTGTTTGTCCTCTATGTAAATCTGGTTTTCATGAAATCTGGGGAGAATCTGCATATTTATGGCCACTAACCCCTGTCTTAACGCTGGAGATGATTTGGCAGTGTGCTCAAACTTAGGAATGGCAGAGAGGTAGACAGCCCAAGCTCTTTCCCAGAGGAAAAGGGGCACAATTGGTGAGAAAAGAGTTTGACAGAGCAGCAGTACCTGCACAGACTCATCTGTGGAAGACAAGTCTTCATAGAGCCCCATATCCTCTATAGCAACCTGCATGGGTAACAGAGAGAGGCACAGGGTCACAACAGTGCCAGTATTTTGACAGATCCAGAAAGAACCCTTTTCAGAGAGACAATTTTTACTAACCTTGAGGTCGGCCAGTCTGGTTTTAGCCAGAGTGATGTACTCCAAGAGGATGGACCGATGTTTTGTTGGCACAAAAGGCGGGTACATTATATGGACCTGAAATGCGAGATTCACAAGATTTGCCATTTTTACAGGAAGTTAGTGTAAAACTCCCATTAATGTTTACAGTCATTTACCTCAAATATTCCCCAGAGAAGACACTGTTTGTTTTAAGATAAGTTGTTTTCATGGCAACCAACATACCAACAAATAACCAAACAAAATGCCAACATATCAACACATACCATCAACAACCAAACAAAATGCAGAAGGGCTTAAATTTAACTCCACGGAAAGAATTTTCCTTCTAGACAAGTAAATAAACGAATCTTCCTTATTTCAGGAAGGAAAGGTTTTCATTAATGTATCAGAAGTAATGCAATTACTGTAACAACAGTAACAATAAGCTGCACCTAGTCAAAGGCACAAGTACATTCACTTTGGAGCAATTTGGGTCAGTCTTTAGAAAACCATCTCTCTCAGCATCTTCTCACCTTCAGGTAGGGCGCTGCTTCGAAGGGCACCAGCTCTGACAAGAACTCAAAGAGGAAGACCAGAGCTTTCTTACTGCTCCCGTGGCGACCACCAGAGTTCCCAAAGGAAGCCTGAAACGGGGAGAAATGTCATCACAGATCCCCATCCCGGCACTGCGCTGAACTCGCCACACAGACCCCAGACACCCACTACTGTGATCTGCTTTCCAGCAAGAGAACACTGCTGGAGAAAAGTCTCCAGAGAAATTTTATAGAAGTCTCTATGGAAGTTTTCTTCGAGTTTCTTTGTCTGGTTTCTGGAAAGCCTGCCATGCTCAAAGCTCGTTCTGATGTTCTACCGTGAGAACAGCACTTAGAGGAGTTAAACAAGGCAACACTAAACTGCACCAAAGGATCGAGATTCATCAGGGAACCACAAATCTGCCAGTTTCTACACAGCTTTATCTGGCATTATAAGGAAAATAAGCCAGTTTGAGACTATACAGGACATAAGCAGTTTGCCTTTTGATACATCCTGAACACTACCAGCAAAGGCTGAGCTCAGATTTGCAAACTCATACGAAGGAATTAAACAAAGGTTTAAATTATGGGGAGATTTGCATACTTAAAATACCTACATGTTTACAGCTAAAAGCTAACAACCAATTATCTATAAGGTCAAACACAGCAATTACAGCCGCATGCAAACATCCAGGAAATAGGAATGCTTCATCTGCAACAACCCCCAACTTATGCAATGACAACAGTGCTGGTTATCAAGATACTGAAATACATCCAAGATTATGATTATAACAGGAATTACATGTCTGCATTCCTGACAAATAACTAGAGAAGGCAGGATGGACTTAAAAGATGAAAGGAGGGAAGACTGGAGAAAGCCAAATAAATATATTCCTTGCAGACACAAAGGCAGTAATAAATATTAAATCATTCCTAATACCAATACAATCACTTGCTACTCTTTTTTTCTTCTCTCTAATTCCTGGCTATAACCTGAAATTAGGGCTTTGCTGGAGAGCAGAACATTCCTTCTGCACAAGATTCTCACATACTTAAAACAAAGATTACCAGCCGGGCCTCATTTAGTCTCACCTTAAACCATTCAGAGTACGGCATGAACAGGGCAGGGCCCTCTAGAGCAGCCTGCCGAGCTATCAGGAACGCCGTGATCATATTTTCCATATCATAATTCTCAAAGGCCTTTATCAGGAGATGGCTCAGTAGATCTAGAAACATAAAACAACATCCTCAAACTTTGCTCTTGACAGCTGTGCTGTGATTTTCTACAGTAAATGAAAACAAATATCGGTGACAAAACATCTGCCACATAAAGGATGTGTATTGCAGCTTGGGGAACCTTTGGGACTCGCTTATATCTTTTCCATGCACTTTCAGTGGTCAAATACTCCAGGATTTCAACCTGCAAGAATTGTTGAGTCCAGCGATGAGATAATCTATAAGAAACTCTAACAAACAAGGTCTGCTAGCAAAGGTGAGACAGAAGAACTAAGCTTCAGTAATCTACTCCAATTAACAATGAAGGTAATTACCAAACAACATCTCAAAATGGCAACCACGACGGACTCCGCGGCTGCAGCAATCAGCACGGTGTCCCTCTGCAGGGCCCGAGGAGCAAGAAGCACGCGTTGGCTTGCAGGCTTGCCAAGGCCTACTTACCCTTGAAGAGCTGCTCGGCCTCAGCCTGACAGACTACCAGCGTGGAAACGCAGGACAGCACGTGCTGCCAGTTCACTTCGTGAGTCTCCAGCACTTGCTGCAGCTGGCAGATCGAGTCCTTCGCGCTGAATGCCACGAAGAGCTGGAAGGGGATCACCATTCATTTTAGCTACGTTATCCAGTCCCCGTAAGAGTAAAATGCACTGTCAGGATTAACACGCAGATGTCTTCTGCATGACTTTTTTTTCAAAAGCTAGCCTGCGTGCATCAGCTTTCCAGGGCCAGACCTCAGTCTGGCTTGGAACCAGCAAAATGGTTTATTTAGCCATTTTGCTAAATAAAATAAACAGTATGGCTAAATAAACCATTTTGGCTAAAATAAACAGTAATATTCCAGCTCTTTCAGAAGTCACATCACATTCTGTAACAGTAAAAACCCACATCTTCTGTTAGTATCTTTGTTCTCATTACAAGCTTCGCACAAACAAAAGTCTCTGTCATACTTTTTCTTCATGCTTCCTCCTGCCTACAATTCCTGGCAGCTGGTTCAGTCTCTGCAACTGGCACGCACTAGTTTTAAATAACCTCCCTTCAGATATTTCAATGAATATAAACCCAGCGTAATAAAAGTTCTCTTTGTGAAACCAGGAGGACATACTTTGCGATACAAGGTAGTGAGCAGTGAACAAGTTCTTGTGAAGCTCCACTCTTTCTGCATATGGATGGCATCAGACACTGCACCCAGAAAAAGAAAAGTTTACTCTTCAGCAATAGATGTTAAAATACACTGAAAATGCATAAATTAATCCGGCAAGATTTCCATTTGGCTTTGGCAGCCAGAGACATTGAAAACTGCCCACTGAAATCCCCTCTCTCCCATTTGCCTTTGGAACGTGGACATTGGCAACAAGGACCGTGCCATTCACTATGGCACTGTCATCTCAAAGCTGCTCTGGCGATCGCACATTCGCAGGCCAACATAGCACACGCCCAGAAAAATCAGCAAGGAATCATCTTTTTCCTCAATAATCTCTTTCAGCTGGAAGCTGGCAATGACACCACTCTCCCACACAACAGGCAAGCAGCTCCAGATCACAGCTCAGAGTAATCTTACCAGAGAGATTTTATAACCCAAACATATTTCTTCCTAAAAAGCTCAAGCTTCACAATTACCAGTCCTGGATTAGAAGCCTTCCTGCCTTTACCTCTAGTCTACCAAAAGAAACACCCAGTCAGCAGAGAAAGGCCATGTCTTGTGCCTAAACCTGAAGGCACAGAGGGCCAGACTCTTTTAGCTCCAGGATCTTTGTGGAATCACCTCTCCCAGCCAGTTTCCCCCTTTGGCCAGAGCTCTCCCATGTCCTCTCCTCAAAGGCTGCTATCAGACATTACTCCAAATATCTGCTGACCAGCCGTTGGCTGAAGCTCTGTTTGAATGCACTGATTTTCCACCTAAAGTGTTCTCCTGAACTACAAGCCCTTTAAAGCCCAGATGGATTTTTTTGTGAGAGTGTGACCTGGGAAATTGATGGGGAGTCGGGCAGCTTCTCTGGCTCTGGGTTCTCCAGGCCAGAGCCCGCTCGGTGAGATGCAGAGGGGATGGAGCTCGGGACACACCGTAACACACCCTGGAGACACTCGCCTCTCCCCGCCTATCCCTACCTTTCAACAACGGGTTGTAGGTAAGAACCTCGGTCAGGGTGTGTCTAAAAAACTGCTGCAAGGAATCCGGATGAACCGCACTCTTATAAACTGACACATTGAACACATTCAGCCTACAAATGACAAGGAAATATTCAGAAACAACGCACAGGAAGTGTGATCAACCAGGTACTGATTAGGGTGAATGACTCATTTTTCTGCTACCTCTTATCAGATTGCCAGAGATATATACTGTTTCATATTAAAAGAAAAAAATAAAAATCTATCAGTTATTCAACATTATGTAGTCATCAGATGTATAAACTTGAGTCTGATGTATACCCCTGCACAGAACAGGACTGGCTTGACTTGTACAAAGTTGTTTGAAAAAAATGGGTTTGGAAGCAGGAATTAGACGAGAAGATGACAGCACCTTCCAGGTGTTTCTGCTCAGAAGCAGAGTGAAAAAACTTGACTGGGAAAACTGGCCACAATGCCAAAAGTGTGCTCCAAGGTTGGTTCCAGCCCTGCCAGAACACCCTTTCTGACCTGATGTTTATTTTTTTACAGTCTTTTCATTTACACATATTTTATTAGAGACACTAATACTCTACACGTGTAGCACTGAGGAGGCCGGTGCATGTGTAAATAAATTTTAAAAACCCCACAACATTCACCCTATCTCAGTAACGTGTGTAACAGTGGATAAAAAACCCCGTCTCCTGACATTTTTCAGGGGAGCAGCGTTTCTTACCAGAACCTCATAGCTTGCAACGTGGAAACATCTTCCTGCTTCTCTTTACCAACAGCATCAAGCACCCCTGTACCCCAAAATAAAGACACAAAAACACCATGAAAGGAATGGAAGTGGAAGGAGCTGTGACACTAAACAACACGCAGGAACTAACAGGAACGAGCAATTTGTGCACCTTTAAGAAGGTGACCCCATTAGGAAAATATGCAGAAGCCATGCAGCAGCATGAAATTCTTACGAATTTTTTTCAAAAGTGACACAGAGACTCAAAAACTATTAACACTAACCTTGAACCAATTTAAAACCACTCCCAAGAATGTGCTAATAATTAAGCCACCTAAAAATGCACATAAATTAGTAGTTAATTTCCAAACCCAATCCTAATTGTGCAGTGCATCTGCGAGAGCAAGCACTGCAAAGCTGCAGGAGAGAAAAGTCTGTCTGGAGGCAGGGATTTGCACAAGCAGGCTTCGAATTAACAACCCCTGGAAACAATGGCCTTAACCATCCTTGCAAGGAAAACGCACGCTGCTGCAAGTGCCACACATTTGTAACAGCAGTGGGGCCTCATGTTACATTCGCCCAGCAGAAATTCCTTCAAAAGCTAGATTTGCCCCCAAAATGACTGGTGAGAGGTCAAACAGGTTGGCAGCACATTGCCTTGACCATCAGCCTACACTGCTCAAAGCCCCCACACTGAGAGACCCTTTGCTTTACAGCTACAACAGCATTTTTTTTGTTTCTTGTCCCATCCTACATTCAAAATTCACTGCTTTTAACATTAATACTGAGCTGGGGGATCAAAACAGGCAACCCTCACATGCCTCTGGCATTAGTACGTAGCACTCTCCTCCCCTGCTGAGGAATACTTTAAGGTTAAGTAGAGGAGAACAGAGAAAAGGATAAATTCCACTTAGGCACAGCAGTTCAATACAGCAAGCTCAGTACTGAGAGGCACAGCGCTCCCATGCTACTCTCAGCTTGTCCTTCTCCTCCTGTAAAGGTCTTCATTAATAATAAATTATTTTACATAAAGAATCCTAACATTCTTCAAAGCAGCTGATTAGTTAAGTGAAACCCCTCAAAGATGACCCAAAAGTATACACTAATAAAAATACCTCATATAAAACTCATCTAATACAATTTTCAGACACACAGACTGCAAGTCAGCAGCAGCGTGGGCTGCACAAACGTGAAGGTCAAATGAAGAGCAGGTTAGCAGACGCCTGTCTGCCAGCAGCCTGCTCCTCCTTCTCCAAAATCTCCCTAGCTCTGTGTTTATAAGGGTTATTTTTCAAGTACCAGCGCTGGTAAAGGGCCACCTGCGATGGGACTCGCACATATTAAATAATAAAGCACTTCTCTTACTGCTTTGCCTTTTCAGAAGCGCTCCGCAAGGTCTGTAAGGCATCTCTGTCTACAGACAATGATCCCTGTGAGAGATGGGTAAGGGACCAGGTAGAGAGAAGGGAGGGAGCAATCCTGGTTCTCAGTCATCTTACAGCAGAGGAAACACATTGCTGAAATGTGCCAGCAAGAAGAGTGGTAAAGTGCTGTCACTAAGGAGACTGGAAAGTAACAGCAGCCACACAGTCAGATCATACTAATACACGGGTGTAGGGCACGTGAGGAGGTGTACGTGGAGGCGAGGAGGTGTAAGTGGACACTTCCTCCAGTCTACAGCACATACAGCAACTTACCGTGACGATCATCTGTGACACAAGACAAAAATAACCCTCGCGTGTGTTTATTCTTTCTACATGAGGATTTGCAATGCAAAGCAGGCACTGAGCTCAGAGCAGCAGGACTGCCCGGGCCAGCACAGGCACGTTGTCCATGGGACAGTTCTTAAAGACCACACGTGTCTTTGCTCAGCATAAAAAAAGTTTCACAAGACATTAGTCTGCAAATCCAAACCGCGAGCCAGCGAAATAGCTTACTTGCACAGAACTTGGAATTTACAAAGTTTACTAAGAAAAAATGATCCTAGCCCAACCTCTGTGCTACAGTTGCTTCCAATCAAACTTGTTAAAAAGCAGCTCAGATATCTACCTGATGTTGCAGCTGGGACCATCAAAATGAACGAGCATAAAAGGCAAGAAATTATCTGCAGTGTTTGGAGACACTTTACAAGAGCAAAGGCAAAAGCAGAGGCACATAAAATTAGTGACATAAATATTATGCACAACAGAGGAAAAGGATCCCTGGGAAAGGACTTCTTAGAGATTTAACAATGTCCCTTGAGATCTAGCAGTGAACAAGGAGTGCAAGTCTAGCAAACAGCAGTGAGTGCGCAAAGCTATGAATCAGAAAAACACTTACATGTCAACATTCTTTGTAAGACAGCGTGACAGATCTGTTCAAAATTGAGAAATTAAAACCATTAAGAGAGCCACAGTTACACGCAGAAAAAGTAAATCAACTCAAGGAAAGTTTTGTCCCTCTTAATTTAAAGGTTAACTTTTACCTCACCCTGCTGTAGGACAGATACAACAGACAGGCATTTCCCATGCTTACCAGCATTCCATGCCTCACATCCAAATGGGAAAAAGGGGAAACCAAGGAAGCTTAAAAAGCCTCACCTTAGAGAAATTCTCCATAAGTAAAAGCCTCTGTTCTGGTTTCACCATTTCCTTCTCACCCACTCCAGCATCTGGCCCACCACCCTTTCTTTGTTGCTCTGAGCTCTGATTTATTTATGCTCAAAGCACAGAGGTATCTAATGGAACTACTTTTTAAACAACCATTTGTAAATAGGTTTGTTTTGTCCTTACATAGGGGACCTTCTTGAATTCCACCTTCCTTCCCAGCTCCGAACTTTGCTGAAAGCCATTCTGAAGAAACACGATCGCCAAGTCTGTGAATCAAGAAGGAATTAGTGATTCAGCATCTCCCTTTCAACAGAGACCACCCGCTCTCTCATGCCCCCATCTCGGCCCCCCAGTAGGACCAGTGTCTGAAAAGCCTCATTCACTACACAGCACTCAGCAGGAATCATTTCTTTTCTTGGGAGTAAAATTACTCCAAGGCAAAAGGACCTAGAACAATGGATGGTAAGGAGCGCAGAAACTTAAAGGATTATAAAGACTAAAGAATTTACAGGTCTTGTGCTCCATTACTGCTGCAGAACTCACATGGGTTGTACCAGACCAACTGCACTGGTCCAGAGGTCTCACTACAGCTCTTTAATCAAATTGTGTAGTGATATTTTTCTGAACAAAACCACCAAATAAATAATAGAAAATGACAGGGGGGAAATGGAACTGGTAAATACTTCTGGTCCAAAATATCTCGGACACTTTGCAGGAGCATCACACTCGCATTACCTCATCCCTGGCCCCATACACCTTGCAACTACACTTTCTCATGACACCGTAACTCAAGGGGATATAGAAATTCGATATTCCCCTCACTGAAAGGAGGTAAGAAAATGCAAAGCGAGGCCTCTGTTCTCCCACCTCCAAGCTTTTGACTCGCACAGCCCCTGCAGCAGGCTGTGCCTCGGCCCGGGCCCCGCTCCGCCAGCACCTGCACGAAAGCCTTGCCTGTGAGAAGGCGCCCGGCGCGCTCCGCGTCCTCGGAGGCCTCCTCCGCCCGCTGGCAGAGCCCGCAGAGGCTGCTGCTCAGCCACTCCACCGCAGCAGGGCCGCCCGGCGCGCTGGGGACAAACAAAAGCACCTTTAAGTTCCGTCACAGCTTGGGTTTTGGCTCCGCCATCCTCTTGGATTCAGGAAAGAATCGTTTGTGCAGGACTCTGCTCTACATGAGGCATTTCATTTCTTTCATTTGGGCCAGGAAGTTTTATTTGCTTTATAAGGAGATTCCACAACAAACGCTTCCAAAGGGAAAAATACGTGTGAAATTGTGTGTTCAAGTATTTCCTCATGTCTGACATGAAAGTATTTCCATTTAGAAAGTTCTGCTAGAAGAAAGACTCTAGTTCCAATTTAAAGATGCTTGGATAAAAACACTTTAAAAAAAAAAGAAAAATTAAGCTCGTTATCTATCCTTTTGGTTTCCTTAAATCTTAAGTACAGTGGGCACCAAAGGCTTTCTCCCCATCCCGTTAACAGATAGTAAACCAATATCAAAAGCCTAAAAGATGGCTATAACATTCCTTCGACACCATAAGAAAACAACCTGAACTTCACAAAGGATCACTGGTTTTAGCTGTCAGCTCTGGATAGGGAAAAAATTAAAATCAGTTCTTGGAATAACAGTTATCTGGAGATTAACTCTGCCAAACCTTAGTGAAACGTGAGGGTTTGTGAAGACAGAAGCACGCAGCTTCTGCAAAGCCAGGCTCCTCCTCAAGACCAGCACTAATTTTTAGGGGCTAAATGAGTTTCCACAGCAGACCTGGAGGCAGGGCCTGATGAGCTGGAGGAGCTGGGACACCGTGTCCTCCCCCACGCTGTCTGAAGACCACCCACACCTAGTGCACCTGAGAAACAAAGCCTGGCCTAAAGCTTTGCCTCGGCCGCTCTGCAGCGGTGGCTCACGTCGAAGCATTTCGCTTCCCAGGGCGGCTGATTCGGCCAAACAACCCGCCACCACACCTTAAACTGCACTACTTAACCCAGAGTACCCGCTCAAACCTGGGGTAACTTCTTAAACCCTGCTAATCTGGTCACTTGCCAGCATCCGACTATACTCTTACCCCGGAATACTCATGACTAATCCCCGATTACATTTCAATAGGCTTTAAAAGATTAAATACATCTGCAAACCTATAAACCTCTGCTCACCTCTCCAGCAGCTCTCCCAGTCCAACGATGTCGTCTCTGTGCAGGTGCCACACAACTTCCAGCACTGGAGGCTCCTAACGAGACATCACAATTAGGCCCTATGCTGCATTTTGCAGTTAACATTTCCCTAACTATGTATCTATATATCTATATATATTATATATAAAACATCCACCTAAATTCCATTTATCCAAACTATCCAGAACTTACTCAAATTTTAAAACAACATACGAAATACCAGATGAGGAATGATTATATTTGATTTTTCCTTCCGACAAATTTTGAATGGTTTAGGGTTGTAGATGCATCACCATTTTACATCTTCATGGTCAAGTAATAAATATATCCATCTTGGTCCCCCTGGAATAATGCTGCATATTCAAAGGAACAGAGGACATTGCAGGAAACAGGTAACACCACTAAATCTCAAGCCTTGCTAATTCAGATCCAGAAACAGATTAGAGAATTATCACTTAGCCGTTTATTAGTCTCTGTGAAGCGAGTTCGTCGCTCTCAAATCCATTTCCCAGTAGGGGACAGCAGGAAGAGGCACTGCAGCCATAGGGAAGAGGCCGATGGCCATGGAGGAAAAGCCATCACTGCTGGGGCAGCCCTGCCCCTAAACGCCACGCTCGCCAGTGGCAAAACCAGCACTAGGCACAGCTTCCACAGGGATGACACTGCCGCCCTTCGTGCCTCCCTGCAACATCCCTTCCAGCTCCTGGCTGGAACGGTGTGTCCTGCGCCAGCAAAACAGGACTCCAGGGTGCACCTGGCAGGGAGAAAGGCTCACTCCAGCCTCCAGACAGAACAAAGGCCTCACACCTGGTGAAGGAAGGGCGGCTTGGGCACACAAGCCATTCAGGAGAAAAGCTTTCTGCAACGACCAGCAGCGGCCTCACAGCGTGACCCTAGACTCGCCCCACTCACTTTGTCTTCGACAACCTAATTCTTTACTGTAACAATCTCAATTACACAGCAGCACTTGATCTCCATGTCTACCTGAGAACGAGGAGATCTCGATCAGCCTACAAAACACACGGGATTCTGTTTGCAGCCCACGATCGGATATTTGAGACTAGAGCATGCCTCTTTATCCTGGCAGATCAGCCACTTCCTTCTTTCCCACCAGAGCAGCAAGCAACCAAAACTATCCCGCTCACAAAAAGTCCTTAACTCCACTTAGAGCATCACTTATCTCAAGAAAACAAACCACCCAAATGAAACCAAGACAACACATTTGTGAAGCAATGTGACCTGTTACCAGCTCTTGTATTTCTCTCAAGCTATTTTCTGCATGAACTCCAAGGCTTATCACCCTTCCCAGATAAATAGAGAACCAGAATGCCTAACACGCACCGAATATCGCTGGCAAAGCATGTAAAGGACTTCTGGGACTGTGCCACCCCGGTGCCAGCTGGGAGCTTCGGCACTGCCGGGTTAATCGATGGGAATTGCTTAGCCCAGGCAGCAAACCGACGTGCCAACTGATGGAGAGTTATTAGCACACTTCATTGATCACAGTAAGGCAGTGAAGCTAAATAGGAAAGAAAACGATCCCCGCTTTAACAGCTTCTGTTAACTGCAGTGTCACCTCAGAGTTTAATCCCGTTACCCGTGCTGTAACCCCAGACACCATATTGCCATGTCCTGGCTAGCTGCTCCCTGGGGAGGACCAGCCGTGCTGAGTACAAATGGAAACAGTTAAATGAAAACCAACTTCTGATCACCAAGATGCTGCCAACTCTCCTCTGTGGCAGTTTCTCAGAAGTGGCCAGGCAATTTTAATAATTCACCTACTTCCAAAACTCTACCGAATCCTCTTTAAAAAAGAAAACCCCACCATGGAGGTAAGGGAGGTCCAAGTGAACTTGCTTTAAAATAAACAAAACAAAAAAAGCCCCACCATTTATCATTCAGCTCATTCTTTTGAAAGGTCAGAGACCATAGAGCTCACAACTGCAGTCAAGCAGAGCAAGGATAAGCAGGGGCAAGACCGCTCTAGGTCTCCAAAAAAACCATGGAGGGAAACAATGGAAATCACAGCACTTCCCTAGTGCATGCTGCAGTTATCCCTGGCCCTCACGGGAAAGGAGGGTTGAAAACAGGCTACTGCATTCCACAGATGAAGTCTAAGTGTTCTGTAACAGGGCAACATTTCTCCACGGGTTCTTACCTTCATTTTCCATATTTCTTGACAGAAGAGGGAGCGACAGAACACATTGTTTGCCAGCAAATCCTTGACCGTTTGAAGCAAGCAAGACAACCTCTTCTGGCATCACCCCAGAAACAAAGCAGAAATAATTTATTTTGTAAATAACAAAACAATGTTTTGCTTTTCCCTGTTTACTGCATTTTAAAGGCTTGAATGGTGGAGAGAATTCATGGGAGAGGCCCAGACTTTTCACCTTAAGGCTGAACTAAAGGCAGCCATGCTGACAGCAGCAATACCTGACAGCACCTCAGGGGTGACCCGGCTGTCACCATGCCCCACTACACCCCAAACTGAGACCATCGATAAAGATGGCATCATGGATCAAAGAGAACCAAGCACTTCAGCAACAGACAAAAAGACTTCATTTCCAAGTTGTCATAACCAGCCGCTTTGCTGTATGGGAGAGGAATGCCTCTGTGAGCGTATCGGACACTTACATGAATAAACATTCGCTCAGGTCCTACATGTTTGGGTGACTTTATCAGAACTGATAAAACTGGTTTTAAAGTCAAACTTAACATGACTGTTTTCTTGATAAACTCAATATAAACCTTCTCCCTTACTCTCTGGTCCAAGTTCAGCAGTGGGACTTGAGAGGGGCTTGCAGAATCCTGGCAGATCTGCTCAATGTTGGTAACAGCACTTCTGGCTGCCAAGATCGCTGTGGGTACACCCAGTCTTGAGGCCTGTTCCTGCAGAACAGAGACTGAAAAAAAAAAAAAACAACAACAAAGCAGAAAGTTGACAGCATGGGAGAAAAAAGGGTTTGAACATATGACTATGAAGACAGAAGGCCCAAGTCTTCCTGCACAGATGTCATTTGTTGCAAATCCTTTTCATTTCCATGTATCATTCTTTTACTGTACATAAAAGACAGGGGCAGAACAAACAGGGGCAGAGGTGGAATATCCCTGCTAAGCAGATTTTTGTATTTTAGTCTTGTGGTCCTCACAGTAACACTTTCAAATAATCAAAATACTCAACAATCAGACCTTGCCAGGGGTGTCATCACCAGACAAGTGAGAAACAAGTAGCTGGGTGGGATGAAAAGAAAATAAAACTGAGATTGCATTTTACAGAAAGATTCAGTACATGAGGAAAAGTTCTTTCCCATGTCTGTCTCCAATAGCTACTCTTTCACCCACCTATAAATGATTCTGACGATGCTTCCTGGTGCTCTGTGCCATCCTGTCCAGCTGGCTTGACTGAATTTTCCACCTGGCAGCCAAACAAAAACAGAACAGTCTGAGATGTCTCTTACACAGATTTACAAACCCACTCCCTCTAAAGCATGCTGAGCAGCCCTGGCATTCCTGGGGGCTGGAGAAACCAACACAAAAATCAACACCAAGCGCCACATGGTCATGATAGACCAGAGGTTTCAGGGCACTTCACAAGAGACATAAGTACAGTTATTTTCATTTTGTGCAGAGAAAAGATGATGCGGGTCAAAGTTACTTGTCTCCAGTCAGGTATTATAGATCAGCAGCAGCACCAGGAACAGAAGTCTTTCAAGTCCCTTCTGCCAAGCCACGCTGCCATGAATATTTGATGAATTGTGTCAAAATGTTGGATTTTTTTCTAGTTAAATCCCCTTTTTTCTTTTTAGAAAGGCAATTATTCTGTACAGAAAGAAACACTCTTGTGGCTGAACTGTAGGAAGTATCTGAATTGTCTATTCAAGTTATCAAAATCAAAAGCTTACTCCAGCATGTGAGGAGAAGGTAGAACGTGGCCAAGTCAGAATGTTAGCTCAAGCATCTATATAGGCAAATGACCCAGGTTTTCATAAAGACAGTCATTAGTCAGAAATGGTTGGCAATTCAGAGAAAACCTAAGAGTCTCTCCTGATTTGATTTTCCTACATTCACAAGAAGCCAGTTCTGACCCCAAGAAAAAGGTGCTGGATTTCCCTTTGTCCCAAATCCAAACCATGCTTAACCATTTTTAGTCAGTAATAATAAAGCATAGAGGAATAAAGGGAGGAAAAAAAAATAAAAGCTCATTTCTGCAACATAGACCTCTAAACTTCAGCTTACTCCTCCAGGGCCATTTTTTCTTTCCACATATTATGAAAACTGTATTCCCAGGACATTCATTCCCTAGTTGCTCTAGGAGGGACCCTCGTGGATCCCACCTCCAGCGATCCCTAGCCTGACCACTACCCCCAGCTGCCCACTCCTACCTCCAAGAGGAGGTCATTCAGGTTCTGATGGCGATCCAGAAGGCGCAGAGCTGCTTCCTGGAGCTCTGCTCCACTCCCAAAGGCTTTTTTTCGTTTCCTGGCTCTCCCTGCTGAGAAGTTTAGATATCTTTTAGAACCACAGCTTGCTCCGACAGCCCCCCAAGGACATCTCCCAGTCAGCACACCCCGCTGACAGGGCAAAGGCAGCCCCAGCCAGACCCTCATTAGCCGGCAGCATGGCAGGAGCAGCACAGGATGTTTCGGTATGGTTTGCTCTGCTAACAACCCCCCACAGCCTTCAGCACAACAGCCCACTGTCAGCCATCAGCCTCCAAAGGCCCTTGGCCCAAAGCAACCCAAGTGCTGCCCTGACACCCCCACCCCGGGACAGGAGCTGCGGCAGGGAGACAGGAAGGCCACCAGACTTTGGGAGAGGGCTCCTGGGAGGAGCAGGGGCAGCGGGGCTGAGGGGAGAGGCTGAGGCGAGGCGCTGCCAGGAGCCCAGAGCACCACACAGGCCGGAGGAGGGGGTGTATGAGGGCAGAGGGGGGACATTCACCCCTCCCTCCCACGCCGCTGTCCCTGCAGGAGGCGCCAAGCCAAGAGCTCACTAGAAGAGCTCCGGCGCCGCCTCAGCCCGGACCTACCCAGCAGGTCCCGCCACGTCCGCCCGCCCGGGCCCGCCATGACGGCGGCACCCGCCCCGTTC
>NW_020799114.1:1305228-1310416 GCF_003259725.1 Athene cunicularia | reverse complement strand
CAAACCCGCCCGCCCTGCGCCGCCATTGGCTGCCCGCCGGGGGACGCCGCCTCGACCCATTGGCTGGGAGCGCGGCGTGGTCCCGCCCACCTTTCCGCCATCTTGGTAGTGGCGGCGGCGGAGGCTGCCATGTTGGGGAGGGCGGTCGGGGTACGGGGGGGCAGAGTGTTGTGTCAGGCAGTGGGGCGGCATGGGGGAGGTGAGATGTGGGGGGACGCGCTGGGGTAGGGCAGGGAAAGAGGGAAATGCGCTCTGCAGAGGCAGGGTGTGTGGGACAGCGGTGGGTGGCTCAGGCCGCAGCCAAAACATGGCCACCAGGAGAAGGGCTTTCCCCTGAGAGGCCCTGAGGGGAAGCTGCTCGCCTGGGGCCTGGCTGTGGGGGGCTCAGCACAGCGGGGACAGACACCTCCACAGACCAGCCGGACCAGGGCTGTGAGGGCTGGCGGTGGCCGTCCCTGAGACATCCACGGTCTCTCAGGACTCTTCCCAGAGCAGTGTCCTTGGGACCAGCTCCCACCCCTGGCCACGGCCTACTTGCAGACAGTTCTTGCAGTGAAACAGGCCCCTTGTAGCCCTTCTTCCCTGAGGGGTGAGGGTGCTTCATGCCCCTTGTACCACCCCAGGAAGGGGACAAGAGGAGGCTGGAGGGGGACAAGAGGAGGCTGGAAGGGGAGAAATCACCAGCCCCACACCGCCCAGCATTGCTGGGGGCAATAAAGGTTTTGGAAGGAGCAGTATGAATGAAGCTGCCACAGGGATTTTCCTCAATTGCCTCTCATCTGATCATTCCTGGAGACAAACTGCTGCCAGTTAGCCACCATCAGCATGTCCTGCAGAGGGTTCAGGGCAGGAGGTGGCAATTCATGACGAGCAGGATGACAGCATAGGGGTAGGTGGACAACCCCGGGTATTCGGGAGGCTTCCTTCTGTTTGCAGGCATTGAAAACGCTGTGCTGGAATTGGCTGTGGGATGTTTTTATTGCAGTGCTGGCCCTGGGAGCGGGTGAGTCAGCAGCACTCACTGCTGAGAACTGAAGAAAACCCTTCCCGGCAGCGCTGGCGAGAGGTGAGGCTCTGGGTCTGGCACTGACTGTGCTGGGGAGGCTGCGGGAAGTCACCACAGCACCAAATCTCAGCTTGGAGACAGCAAGTGAAACCCTTTCTAGAACCACATTTATGAATCGCTTTAAACCCCCAAAGTTGTTGTCAAGCTTGTGGGAGCGCCAGGTTTTGGAAGGGCACATCAGAAGAGGGAATGTTTGTCCCTTCTTGGGTGGTTTGTGAGCTCTGGCACTGGCTGAGGAGCTGGAGGAGCCCTGAGCTGGCAACGCATATCAAAACCTGCCCTGCAGCAACCCTGCCAGGGGGAATGTCTGGGGGGGGGTTTGCATATAGTGGGGAATGGAGGACACGGTGACAGCTGAGGGAGCGAGGACACAGGTGGGAGCATGCCTGTGGGATGTGGGACCTCCGTGTTTGTCCCTGGGAAGCCACAACCAGGAGGAACAGGCAGCGAGGGGAGTGGAAGTGCTGAGTCAGAGTGGAGGTCGGGATTGAGGGATTGGGGGGAGCCCCGGACTGAGGTTAGAGCCAGTAATTAACATGATTAAGAAGCTGGAAGGACTCACTTGCAATAGAATGAAATATTTGCAATGGGAAGGGAAGAGAAGCGCCTGCCTCCAAGCAGCACAGAGATAAGCAGGGGAGAAGAAAAGGAATTATTTAGCCAGGGACAAAGAGATAAAGAGGAGAGCGTGGGATGGGGCAGGGAGGGTAGTTTTGCCTGGAGGTGAGAGGAAATCACCTCGTCTGTGAGCTCTGAGGTGGGTCCCCGTGTCCCGTGTGTTGCAGAGTCCCAGTCTGCGCAGGCTCTCGCTGCGGGCCAGGGACGCTGTCACCCACGGGTGGCAGTGGAACAGTAAATGTCTCTGTTATCGATACTGCTGGCAGGTCTCTGCGGCCTCGCTGCCATACTGGCCTCACTATAATCCGTCAGTGCGTTATCTATGAGGTATGCTGAGCTAATACAGTCTGCGCAGAGAATTGATTTTAATTAAAATATTAATGAAGAAGACTCTAGAAAGGAAACGGAGCTTTAGCAAATGCTCTGTGATTCAGTCTCTCTGCCTCTCCAGCCCCTCAGCCTCTGCAGTGCCTTGCGCCCCTCCTGCAGCAGAGCAGGTCTGGCAGAGCTCGGCTTTGCTGGGCAGCAGGACTGGGTATGGCTGCGCCAAGGGCAGGATCCGGCCCTGTGGCAGTAACGTGGGACTAGCAGCAGGAAAGCCTGCAGGCTCACTCTCCTTGTTCAGAGAAAGACTTGGCCTGGCTATTCACCCCTGGACAAGAGCGTGAAACCCCAGAGACCTTTGCAATAAAACTGACTCCACATGGCAGACAGCTTTGCAGAATCCAGCCTGATCTCCTCAAGCATGGCACCCGTGAGCTGTGCTGACCTGTCAGGAACGGGCTCGTCTGTGTCCTGGGTCCTCCGCAGTTGTAGCTGAGGACAGGGCTGGCCACCCCGCTCACAAACCCCACAGCTCTCATCAGGAGTAGGGGGGTCAGGGCGCTTGTGCTCCTCCACAGGGATCATCCGGCACAGCTGGTCCCGGCAGCCCATCCGACCTGGAGTTTGGGTTTTAGGGGTGCTCCAGAAGTTTATTCATGCAGAGGAGAGAATGGGGAGCTCTTGAGGTGCCTGTGCCCAGGAGCTGGGTGCCTCCTGACAGATGTCGATGCCGCAGACCCACTCCTGCCCCAGAGTGGGGTGTAGAGCAGCAGTGGCAAACGCAGCAGGGTAGGGCTCGGCGGCCCCCTTGGGGGGACCCAAGTGCAAGTCTCAGGGCGGAGGTTTGATTGTCTCAGGGCTGGCCAGGGCGTTTTGGGGAACCAGAAAATCTAGGAGCAGCGAGTAGCCTGTTACACCAGGCACAGTCAGGGACTCACCTCCGGTTTGACCAGAGAATTAAAACCAGGGGGAAACCATCATGGTGATAGCCAAACCGATGAGAAACCCTCCGAGGGGGCGTGGGGAGGTGCCGCTGGGAGCTCGGTGTCGGTGCCTGGAGCCAGGGGCTGTGCTCCAGGCGGTGACACTGGGAAATTCCTCCAACTCCGGCCACATCCAAGGCCAGGACACAGCGCGTAGACAGAGCGAGCCCCCTCGTGAAACGCTCTCTCCTTCCACGCCCCCCATTTGTTGCAGCATGTAAGGGAAATGGGATGGGTGCATGCAACCCCGCGGGTGCTCTGTGCGCTCCGTTCAGGTTCCTGTGGCTTTTTAAGGAAATTTTTTTGCATAAGACGGATGAAACCCATGGGAATGGATTAACGAACCCGGTGCACATGCAGCCCTGGTGCTGGCTGCTGGGGAAGGACCTGTCTCACTGGGGCACGTCCTGCTGCGATGCTGAGGGTGACAGAGCACTGGGAAATCTAACCCTCCCGTAGCGCAACCATTTCTCAAGCCGTTCATTTTTTTTCCCCAATTTCTTTCATTTTTAATTGTATTTCCCCTACGCACACACACGCTTGGCTTTTGTTTGATTTTTTTCCAAGACAGAAGCTTTTAATTACATCTTGATTTCATATTAATTACAGTTTTACCCAAAGCAAAGGGCTTTGTGCTTTATAATTCAAATCCATTCCCATTAATCCTGCAGGTTGGGTGATCGCCGCGCGTCCTTCCCGCTCCTCTCCCCGACGGTGCCGCCCTGGCTGTGTCCGCAGGCGCTGGCAGGTGTGTGCGGCGCAGGAAACCCAGCAGCCGGCCCCGCTGTGCCGAGCAGCACGTGCAGCTTTCCTCCCTCTAAAGTCGCTTCCCCAGCAGGGCTCCGGAGCCGGCCGATTACAGGGTAAATATTGCATTCAAATCTCACTTGGTGGTGTGGAAAGCCAGACCCAGACGTCGGCGTCGCAGCTGAGAGCGGCTCCGGAGGGACGGAGCCGTGTGGCTTTCTTGCGGCGTGCAGATCTGGATGGGGCTGAGGCCAGCACCGTGCTCCTGACCCCCTGTACCACGCTGCCGCCCCGGCGATGGTGCATCTGAGTAATCCCAGAGATACACGGACACTTCGAATCACCCGTATCCATCCTCCCCCTTCCCAGACGCCGGGGCACAGCGCAGGGCCACGTTTCCCAGCTGTCAGACTCTTCTCCTGTTTCCTTCCCCGAGGACGGAGCTGGTGCTGCTTGGGGATGGGCGTTGGAGGGCATTTCTCCCCGCGGCGCTGCAGGCACCATCTTGGACTCTTTGCTGGAGGTGTCCGGCCCCAGAGCAGCGGTTTGGCCGTGTGGGATTGATGAGCATCCGTGTGCTGGCTCCGTCCCTCTCCCAGCCCCACCCGCATGGCTCTGGGATTATTCCCAGTTTATGCTCATGGGCTAATGGAGCTGAGACAGGGTTTTATGCTCCTTCCATTATGGAAATGGGAAGCTCATCATGACAAGAACTTTAATTAGCTCCATCTGACCTTTAGCAGCAGGCCAGCCAGCCTTCCTGCTCTGCCAAGACCATCCGTCCGGGGCAGCTGCGGGACGTTGTCCCCCCACACCCTGTTCCCGCAGGACATGGTCTCCCTGGAGCCTCCAGCTCCTCACCCCGGCGCCTTCAGCCGGCTTCTGCCGCTCCCGGCCGTGCCCAAACTGTCTCCAGCACCCGGAACCTTTCTCCTTCCCTCCCTCCCCGGGGTTTTGTTGTCCCAGCCTGGCCCCTTCCCTCCGCCAGTTCCCCAGGTGACCCCCGAGGCCTTCGTGTCCCCAACCCTCCTGCCCCACGCGTGGCACGTGGCTTCTGTGGGCACTTCATGCCCCCGGGCTGGGGCCGACCCGTGGCCCATGGCCACCTCCCCGGGAGCAGGAGCCATAGTCCCTTGAGGGGGCAGGGTAGGGGGGTCCCCCAGCAGTGCCCCGCACCCTGAACTCCCCACGGGCACCACATCCTGCATCCTATCACGTGCGCCACACCCACACCCTGGGAGCACCCACACCCTGCACCCAGTCCTGCACCCTGACCCTGCGCCCTGCCAGCCTGGGCGGGCCGTGCCGAGCCGTGCCGAGCTGTCTTGTAACACGCTGTGCTGACCGTGCCGTGCTGTACTGAGCTGTACCGAGCCGTGCCGAGCCGTGCTGTGCCTTACCGGGCCGTGCTGTGCCTTACCGGGCCGTGCTGTGCCTTACCGGGCTGTGC
>NW_020799114.1:1288699-1295856 GCF_003259725.1 Athene cunicularia | reverse complement strand
GGTAGGAAAGGGAGGGAATTGGGGTGACGGGGCGTAGGGAAGGCTTGAGGGGGCAGCAACTGGGGCTGAACTGGGAGGGAATGGGAGGGAGGTCTGGGGGGCCTGGGGTGGGATGTTGTCAGAGCTGGGCTTGAGGATCGGAGTGGTCACACAGCGGGTGAAGCTGTTATTGGGAATATTCCTGCTGCCTTCCCAACCCTGCAAGATGGTGGCGCTGGCAGTTGGGGGTCGGGCGGGCCCTGGTGGCACAGATGGGTCCTTGGGGTGACAAAGCCAGGCCCTTCTTCTCTGGGCACCTTGGTCAGTCCCAGTGGCCCCTCTCCTTCCCTGAGGCTTGGCTGTTCAGGCGTAGGCAAGGTTGGTTTTGGAGGCTTTTCCCAAGGAAGAGCAGGGCCCGGATAGGGCTGTGCTGTGCGGTGGATGCGTCGTTCCGACCCTGGAGAAGCCAGTTGGGCAGCTGAGCCCCGCGCTGCTTTTGCGATGCTTTTTCTCTTCCGTTTGCAGGTGGAACAGCTCCTGGGGAGCTCAGCCCCTGCTGGGGCGCAGGAGAGGGCAGAGCGCAGCCCTACACTGGCTCTTCCTGCAGCTTCTCCGTCTCTTTGCGCAGATCACCGCCGAGGAGTCAGAGGATGAGCTGCCACCCAGAGAGGAGCGAGCGAAAGCCCTGCTCAGCGAGCGGGATGCACCAGGAGGGAAGAACGAAGGGGCTGTAACTGAAGAGACAGAAGGTGATGGGCAGAGAGATGGGGAGGAGGCAGAGCAGCCGGACCAAACGGTAACTAAACTGCGGGGATTTAGTGACGAAGGCGATCGCCAAGGCGAGCCGTGGGGCGAAGTTGTCTTATTTCCTTGTCTCTGTGTGCACTGAGGGGCTTTGTGGTGACGGACAATATGTTGCTCTTCCCTTGCGCCTGGGTTTTGTTGGAGGATGAGGATGTGAGTCTCGGGAAGAGGGATGTGATCAGGGAGTTTAAACCTGAGCGCGTGGGGCTCCAGACCTGGAGGAGTACGAGCTGTTTGGTGCTGATGGTTTGCACCTAGGATCCGCGGAGATTTTCCAACGCAGAGGGAAGGTTCTGAAGTAAAACCTTGTGCTGTGTCTTCATGAGCGTGTCAGAAGGAAAGCACCTGGGGTCTCTGAAACAGAGATCACTTCTCTGCTCCCTTCACCGCACAATTAATTTTGCTCTGTGCTCTGCGTGGGGCTGGGCTGGTGAGTAGATGCTCAGCAAAGTGTTTGATTTGGAGGAGATGATGTGAAGACTCCAAGTAATGGAAACTAAATGGTGTGCTTGTTCTTCCCTGTAGCTTTTTTTTGTCATTTTGTGTTAAAATTTCTTTCTGTGCTCAGCTCAGAAGCGTCTCCTTGTGGAAGTGTGTAAGGAAAGGGCCACTTTAATTAACATGAAACATCACAAGTCCAGCCCGTATCTTGCTGGAGATGAGGTTCAGGGGGAGCGGAGGGGGTTTGGCCCCCTGGTCTCACCTGTTAAGGCTCAGTGTCTGGGGCCTGTGCCCGTGGGTTTTGGGTGCCAGGCGGTGTTGCCAGAGGAGCAGAGACCACTGTGTGTGCATGGCCCGGCTGTGCTGGTGCCTCAGCCAGCCCAGGGGCTTGGGAACACTCTGGATGTGCTGTGTGAGCTGAGCTTGGCCGGTCCCCGCCTGAGCAGTGACTCCAGCAGGCCTGAGCCAGTGAATTCGCTGTGCAAACGCTGCAGGGTTACCTGCTGCTGCGCTTGGAGCCTCCCGGGTGGGAGTGTGGGAGCCCTCAGGGTGTCTCCCTGCTGTTTCATAGAGCCTCGTCGGGGCTGCACATTCCCCTGGTGTTGAAGGCAGCTCGGGAGCTGGGGGCTGCTTCTGGTCACGCTGTTACTTGCTCTGTTACCTGTGTAAATCCTGGAAATGTGCTTTGTAGCTGTGTGTGCCCTGGGGAAGAGGCAGCGAGGACAGCAGCGTGCCTGTCGGGGTAGGGACTGCCACGCGGCCTCGGGAGCTGGCGTCTCTGTGGCGAGAGGAGCCGGCCTCGTTCAGGGCTGTCGGGCAGGTGTTGGTTTCTGTGGAGATTGGAGTGATGAAACTGTCCTGCTCACAGAAAGACAGAAATAAAGTTTATCCGAGAGACTGAAGGAGGACTGAAACGTTTCTTCCACACCTGGTGTATCTAAACTGCTTCTTGCCTGATTTTGCAGTCTCAGACGCTGATCTGAAAGTCAGCTGAGGTTTAACCCTTACAATTGAAAACCTTTGGTGCTTTACTCCATTTTCTCCTTATGTCTTAACTTCCACACGCGGACAAACTCAAAAGGATGAACGTTGGATTCATTTAAGGGCCCTCCTGGCGTGCTGATCCCTGTGGGAAATGCTCTTCTCCCCATGGAGCTTTTATCCCTGTGGTCCGTGGGGGTGTGCTGACAGCTGCTCCCTTTCTCTTTGCAGCCTGTGTTGAGTAACAAGCCACGAAAGAAAAAAAAGAAAAGGAAAACCAAGAAAACTTCGTCAGGGGAGACTCTGGTACGTCTGCGTTTGCTCTGAGAGTGAGTGACTGTGCTAATTTCTCCCGTGGAATTGAACGAAGTGGCAACTCTGAGGTGGTTTCAGGAAAGGTTTTTGTGGCAAGAATGCTCCTTTTTGTCTTGTACTCATTTAAAATTACGAAATAGCAACAGCAGCCTTTGACTGTGGCTCTGTGAGCAGCCGGGGCTGGCGCAGCTCTGCTGCAGATGCTTAGGGCTGAAATCCTCACAGCAGCACCTTCTTTCATCTCTGCTTCGAGGCTCCATGCGGGAGTGGGTACCGTGCGAGGGCTTTGCATTTCCATTCTCTTTTCCTTGCCCTACTTAGGTAGCTCTCCCGCTCTGCAGAGCCCTACAGAGCTCTCGCCAGCCCTCCCTCACCTTCCCTCTCCCCCCTGCCCAGCCACATGCTGTCGCTGTAGTTCAGCCTCTGAATGGTGACGGGGTCTCGTCTGCTCGTGCGCAGGTGAAGGTGCTGCTGGGGGGCCCCGCTCCGTCCCCTCAGCGCTGAGGGAGCGGGGGACGGGGGTTCTCTCTGGCTCAGCTTTCTACCCCTAAGGAAGTGTGCATGGAGCCAGAGCTTGGCCCAGTTTCTGCGTTTGTTACGGACAAAACTATAAGAAACAAATGTGTATGTTTTAATATACTTTTATCTACCTCAGCTAGGCCAGGAGACGAAGCGGATTTCTCTCTTAAATTCAATAGAAATTAAGTGGGGACTAATTTTCTGCTGAGGTTTAAGAGTCTCAGCGATTCCCTCGGAGGAGATCCTTTGCTAAACATCCTGAGCTGCGGTGTGCTGAAGTGCTGGGTGGGTGAGCCATGTCTCCGGTGAGGGTGCCCAACTGGCCACCGCCTCCTCCCCGGGAATTCAGCTGGGCGAGCTCCCAAGGCAGGGAATTCGATCAAAGAGCTCGTTTCCTCTCCCACTCCAAAACCAACGGGTGATAGGGTGACATCTGCCAGCTGCAGGCTCTAGGAAGACTTCAAACCCTGATGCAGGCAGTTTGATTTGCTAGCTGGAGATAGTACCCCCTTTGTTCGAGCACTTCAATGCAAAGCACATTATAAACTTGTCATCTCTCCGCTCCCCGCAGAGCGGCTATATTTAGCTGCAAAAGGCAAGCTCGCAGGGCTGTTTGGGTGTCATGAATGGAATTCCGTGTTCCACCCACGTACATCATGAGGAGGATGTGAAACGGCCGCCTAAGAAATGCGTCACTTGCTATTTGTGGGGGAAAAATAGAGGGAAATCAGGATAAAAGCGTTACACAACTGTTGAGCGTGCACTGCTGGAGGTACTCTGGGTGGTTTGGAGACGGGGGAGGCGGGAGCACAACGCCTTAGAGTTGGGCTAAAATCACCCCGGCGTTTGATACCTCGTTAGGAGGGATGCAGCAGTAATGTTTCCGTGGAGAGTAGATGGTGAAGGCTGATGATTGAAATATTTATGATTAAACTCGGCACCCCAGCATTTACTGCTGTCACAGGGATTGCAGTGTGAGTGAGGAAGCACAGCGAAGCCTGGGTGGGAGGGGGCAGACTGCAGCCCAGCCAGCCCCCCGGCTCTTGCACACACTAGATAGATCAGCTGGCGCGTTCACACGCACGAGGGTGGGAAAAGCAACAGCCCTGTGATGCCCTGAGCAAGCAGGAAGTGCAGCCAGCCCTTCGGGGGGCCATTGGGTGGGGAAGGTGGGATAAAAGTGCCGAGAGGAGAGCAGGAGGCCTCGCTAAGAGAGCCCGAGGGGCTGCATCGGTATCGCGTGGAGCTCGGGATGAGCTGAGGGACCTGGCAGGAGCCGGGTGTGCGAGCTGCGTGCTGCGGTGGCTCACTCTGTCATAACTGCCTTCTCTTTGCCTGTGTCTGTCTTAAGGAAGACAACGACCTGGAAGACATCGACAGCTTGCTGGAGAAGATTGAGGACACCAGTGGGCTCTCACAGCAGACCCAGAGCGGAATCATCGCTGACAGCCGGCCTCTGCTCTACGTAGAGCACAGGTAGTGCTGCTTCCTTCCTGATTTTGGCCCTTGGGTGTGACAGGGGTATCTGTTCCCCCAAGAAAAGGAGATGGGAGCCACCAGCGTGATCTGGCTGCAAATTCAGGATTTGCTCGGAAGGAGTTGTGGTAATGGATGTGCACGTCCCCGTGTCGAACCGCTGCTCTTAGAGCTGTGTTTGGTTTTGAGCGGTGACTGGTATTCCCCGCTGTCAGGCCTGGTTTGAGCAGGCAACTGGGCCATCTTAGCCTCCATCTTAGCCTAAAACACTCTGAGACTCTGCAGGAGAATCTCTGCAGAGCTACTGAGAGCCTTGATGCTTAAAGCTTTGACATCAGATTCTCCTGGCCAGGTGAGTGGCCGTGTTCAGAGCGGGCGCCGTGAGCAGCAGCCCCAGCGCCACCTGCGCTGTCCTCAGAGGGGGGCCGAGCAGTGCCAGGAGCTAATTTCACCAGCAGAGCAAGTTAGACTTGTGTAACCTTCCCTGCACGTCACCATCAACAAAGCAGACTAAGTGCCAGGTGTGTCCAAGAGCTGAGGAATGAGCCTGCCTCAAACTCGAGACCTGTAACATCTGGGCCTGTATCCACTGGGAAACCTGTTAGGAATGGGCTGGTTGGTGTGTCCAGCGTGTTCTGGAGCCCTGGGCTGGTGCAGACACTGGCAGCTCTTTCTGTTATTGGAGAAAACATTTAAACTTGTAGCTGGGACAACTTGCCAGTCCCGGTTTTGAAACCTCCAGTCACTCTGAGTCTAGGCTGGTGGGCAGTCGGTGCTAGCGCAGCCTGTTCGGGGACCCTGCAGCACAGGCAGAATGTTTGTTTATCTAGGGGTGGCTTTAAACTTCAGTGACTTCTCAGGTCAAGTAGACACTAATTAAAACCTTGGCTGGATAATCTGTGAGTGGGTGAGGGTTGGCTGGATCTCCTCCTTCCCACTCCCTGTCTTCAAGTCCTGCTCACGGGTCAGCAGGGAGAAACCCCTCGGAAATACACCTCCCTTAATCTGGGCCAAATGGTAAAGAAAACTGTTGCTTTGATACCAGCTCTTTGTATTAAAAAAATGTACCGTAATCCTTGCCAGCCTCCCTGCAGTGCTTAGGGTGCTTGCCCCGAGTTGCAGGCTGCTGCTTCTGAGCTCGGCAGCGGGTGTCTTGTGTTCTCCAGGTTTCTCCTGAACGGAGACTGTCCTGGGAGTACCCTGGAGAGGGCAGCAGAAGTATTCCCTGTCTTTGGAGCAGAGCACGAAGGAAGCATGCAGCTGCTCCAACTGGCTTGCAGTGCCTCCTGTTCTGACCTTTTTTAGTCTCTTTTTCCGTGCGTTGTGTCAGATCAGCGGCGTGTGTGACAGGTCGGGGGCTTGGCCAGAGACACTTCGAGGAGCAGAGCGCTGGGTGCTGATGGAGATGATGCCGGTGTGAGACTTCTGGCTGTGTTTAACTGACGGTAGCTTTTCTTTCATGTTTCAACCTTCTCAGAAACTTGAATCCGGAGAATGAGTTGAAGAGATACTTCGGGGCTCGTGCTGTTCTTGGTGATCAGAGGTTAGTCCAGAATTTAATATTAAACCCTTCCAAAGTCCGAGTCGATGTGTGTCTGTCCTCCCCTTGGCATGGCTCACTGAGCCCCCAGTGCCACACCTGGGCAGGGAAGTTGGGGTTTGGGGTGTCTTACTAAACGAGAAGACACTATTCCCCTGTCCCATCTCTTGTTGGGACAGGAGAATATTTTTTTTTGTGGTATATATGGAGGGGACATAAGACTTGTCAAGGCTTTTACTAGCATTTGCTTTTTCTTTTCCTGATTTCCCCTCTCATTTACTACCAAAACACTCTTCTAAAGTCCTTTCATTCAAATTCATATAGACGTTTTTTTTTTTTTCCTCCAGCATTTGTCTCTTGTTGCTGTTCCAAAGTCTCTGATGTCTTACAGAGGGGACCCTGAATATTTTCTGGGGGAGGTCTCATGCACTTGCTTTCAGGGGTGCAGGGAAGCTGCTGCTTTTCAGGTGTGAGGTCTCTGTGCCGTTACCTGCTGCACTGCAGTCGGTGTTACCCAGAAAATCCCCCCTTCTGTGAGCTGGTTGGAAAAAGTATGTACGAAGGGTATAAGCTCAGGGCAGCGATGGTGGAAGGAGAAACCTTCTCTGAGGGAGTCTGTGGGAAAATACTTAGTGCTTGAGGAAGAAGCAACAGTCTCTTACGAGGGAAGATGACTTTCTCAGAGTAGCCTTGGTTTCTGAATTCCTCCTGCCCCGAACCATTAAATCGGTTGCGTTTATGAGCACGGCTTAAACTGAATCAGTTGACGTGTGAAGGCACTGCTGGGAAGAGAGATGAGTCAGAGGGATATGGGACTCTCTTAATTGGACCTGGGAAGCTGTTTGAAGCAAAGAGGCAGCTGAGAACTTGGCAGGAATAAAAACAGGGGAGAGAAGCTATTGAAGTGGAAATGCTGGAGGCACTGGCCGGCCCAGAGAGGAATGGTTCAAGTGAGGCAGAGCCTGGGTGAAAGTGTCTTGAAGGCAAACCTGTTAAAGCTCTGGGCAAAAGCTCCATGTGGCAGGGCTGCAGCTGGGGGACATGTTGGATATCTCTTTTTTTTTTCCTCTTTCCTCCGCGCCCCCTCCCCCCCCCCCCCCCC
>NW_020799114.1:1278959-1288649 GCF_003259725.1 Athene cunicularia | reverse complement strand
CAATCACCTTTTTCTGTCCGGTTTCAGCCCTCCTCATTCTGTTCGTACAGAAAACCTGTGACCTGTCGTGTTTATTTCCTCAGGCCCAGGCAAAGGCAGCGCCAGTACATCCGCAGCACGTGGCTGACGGCTCCCAAAAACACGTGGCCACGCTACAGCAAAACAGGTGAGGCTTTCGGTGCCGTGCTGCCGCTAGCCCACGCCGTGCCCGTGCTGGCACAGACGGCTGCTCCCGCCAGCCTGGCTTTCCTAGAGCCTCAGCATGTGGAAACTGGAGCTGCTTTCATCAGCTGTCAGGCCCAGGCTTTTTGCTGGCTGATGCAGAAAGGGAGCTGCTCGTTGGAAATGCCTCCTCTCTCTGTCCTGTTGTATCTCGGCGCTTGAGCTTTTTTTTCCCCTGTTATTTTGGGTAGCGGGTGGATAATGAGAAATATCCATGGGGAGGGCAAACTACCTGGCCTTCTTGGGTGGGTTTTGGATGTTGACTCATGAAAGGAGGGAAAGGAGTGGAATTCTCTGGGAGTTTCTGGGAATTAGTCTGCCTTGGAGCCAGTGAATGAGCTTCCTGTGTGATGGGAAAGCAGAAGAGCCGCTCTGGCGGGCGGCACCCGCATCTTCGGGGTGACCCAGCGCTGAGGGACCTGGTGGGGTTGGGAACGGTCAGGGTGAGGTTCATGGTTGGGCTGGAGGAGCTGCAGGGGCTTTTCCAACCCAGATGATCCTGTGAATCCCCGCACCCTCTAGGTATCGCCATGCAGCTGGTGGACACCCGGAGGGGAGTGCAGCACTTCACATTCGAGCACCATCGCGAGTACCAGCAAGTGCAGTTCAAGTTCCTGGACGCTGTCGAGTCCATGGACCCCAACAACATTGTGGTATGTTGTGACAGCGGGTTGCCTGTGCTGTGACCTCCTTCACCCCCTTTCTCCGGCGGGTCGGGGTGGGCTGATGCGTCCCCGTGCTTAGGTTTGGGGGTTTTTGTCTCATTTTGAGCCGTAGAGCCCTGTGCCCCTCTGTGTGGGGCGAGGCAGTGTTGCCTGCTGAGCTCTGCTTTCACCTCATGAGTAAGAGAAGTGGCCACCTCGGTGCAAACGAGGTGCAGTGGCTGGTGGCCGAGCCTCAGTGGCTCTGCCTGAAGGCGTGCCAGGTAGCCCCTCTGGAAGAGGAGCCTGCAGGAACTGACCGTTGGGCTGAAAAGGCAGGGATAAAGCTCCCTTGTCTCAGCTCTTCAGGGACAGGGGCAATACTGTATAAACCCATCTTTAAATGGGAGCCTAAACCAACAGCTGTTGTATTTATAAACTCTTGCATGGATCAAAAATATGTCTTTTCTTGGTATTTCAGCAAAACAGTCTTTGTGTTGAAAGTTTTTCATGCGTGTCCAAGCTCATTAAACTGTATGGTAACATTTATGGTGTGTAGTGATAAGCAACAGTAAAATTGCTCTGCGCCCTACTGAACCATAACCGAGGTATTTTTGCTCTGAAAACCCTGGCCACATGAGCTCAGATCCATGCCCTGGAGAAGTTTCTTAAAGAGGCCATTGTCTACTAAATAAAGTTTACTTCCTTCTGCTTTCCCACCCTCTGCTCGTGGCCGCTGCTCTCTCCAGCTCATCAGTCCTGCCTGCTGACTGGACCGAGGGCTTCGCCGTGGTGCGGGGCATTGCTGCGCCGCAGGGGCGGCCCTGGGGGCCGGTGTCCTGAGGAGGGCTCAGACACGGCCCCGCACGGCTCTGCAGAGGAGCGCGGGCTTTCCGTGGCACGTTTTGGTGTTTGTGCTCTGTCCCTGGCTACGTTTGACAATATTCCCACAGCTTTAGTCTTCCACTTTTCTATTAAACATAATAATCTACCAGATGGGTTCATCGATGCTGGAAGTACCTCAAACCCCCAAGCAGTTTCTCTGTGATAGCTGCAGTCCCAGCGCAGCTGGAGCCTTGCTGCTGTGGTTTCACCATGCAAAATATTGAGGGGTTTTGTAGGGGGAGGTGTGTCCTGCTTGGTAAGTGGGTTTTCTGCAATTGCCCAGGGTCTTGCTGGTGAAAGCGTGTGTGAAGAGCACTTTTCCCCATCCCAGTGATGCTAGGTGCTCCATCTCTTCCAAAAATGAGGACTAGAAAGGAATTTAAGAGCAAGGAAGGGGTGAAACATCGGGCAGGTGGCACCGAGGCAAAGGCGTTGGACTGAGGCAGCCTAGAACATAAAGGCTTTGCGCTGTAGGTGGCCACGCTGGCCACTGCCCTGCAGGTGTGCCACTTCAGGAGCTTTTGAAGCTGTATTTTTTCAGTTTGAGGGGAAAAAAAAATAATCCCAAAACTGCGAGGAGATTTGAAGTAGCTTCAGTATTTTCATACTGAAATGGAGTTTTAGGTACTTAGAAAAAAGTAGCCCATTTATAATATAATTAGTGAATGCAGAGGTTTTCTGGGTGTGGCCAAACTTCTGTGCTGAAACCTGGAAAAAAATATTTTTAATCCATTACCATTCAGGAGCTGGATCCTGGATTTGTGATAGATGTGTCATAATGTCCTCGCAGTACCCAGGGGAAGCAAAAGCCTGATCAAATGATCAGAATTATGAAGGGATAGAGAATGAAACAAAAATGTAATTATGCCTGCTGCCTGCATCTGGAATATTGCGCGCAGTTCTGGGCCCTCAGCTTCTGAAGGACGTGGTGGGGCTGGGGGAGATCCAGAGGCCAGCAGAGATGGGCAAAGCCCGGCCTCAGCTCGGGGAAAGCTGGGAGGGCTGGCAGGGCCCTGCCCGAGGGAAGCTGGGATCCTGCGTGGGGCTGGGGAGCTCTCCCTGCCCGCCAGGTCGGGATTAAAGGCAGAGCTCTGCGCTGTGTGCTCAGGCCTCGGCTTTGTGCAGAGCTGGGGTGCTGGAAAGGTACCTGGGTCGGCGAGTGAGCAGATTCGCGAGAGGAGATGCTCTGAATGGCATCTTTGAGGGGTGGGGGGTCCCCGAACCCCTAAAGGTTGGCAGCTTAAGTGTGCTGGGAGCCGCCACCAGCGTGCCTGGGAAAGCGGTGACTTGTACCCTCGTGTAATCAAGCTCGTGCTCTCCTGTAGCTGCTGCTTCAGATGAACCCGTACCACGTGGACTCCCTTCTGCAGCTCAGCGATGTGTGCCGCATGCAGGAGGACCAGGAGATGGCCCGCGATCTCATAGGTAAGAGCTGAGGAGCAGATGTCCTGGCCTGAATTGGCGATCAAAGGCTTCTTGTTCCGTTCTGGTTTCGTTTCAGCAGAGAAGCAGCAAACCAGAAGGGTTGGTTTGGCTCCGTGTCTGTCTCTGGGGCCTGAGCACTCGGCCTTTTGTGGTCCTGCCCACCAGCAGCTTTTGCTGGAGGCTTTTAGAGCCGGACGTGCTTGTCTGGGGGAAAACTCATCAACATTCACCTTCCAAATGAACGGAGGGATTATCCGGACGTGGCGGGGTCCCGCCTGCGGAGTGTCTTTGGGGGAGGAGGGTCTGATTTAGCAGCAGCACCACGTTGCCCACCTTGAGAGACTGACCGTGGCCTCTGGTGTTGGCCGTGTTTGGGAACGGCGCGTGTGCTCTCCAGCACGATGAGAGAAGCCAGAGGCAAAGCAGGGACAGGATTTTTGGCTTCCCCGTGTGCAGATAGCTGTGGCAGAGGCAGCTGTAGCAGCCTCAGTCCCAGCCCTCCTCCAGAAGAGTTCCTTTTCACAACCAGAACGCGCTCGAACGCCCACAGATGGGATCGGGGCTCGCTCGTCTGCTGCCAGCACGTGCTCGGAAGTGGCTTTGTGCGTTGCTGAGCTGGGAACTCATTTCACAGCGGCCAGAGCTCTCGATTGTCTTCTGGGCCAGAGGGACTGCTCTTTGGGGAGCGCGGGGGGTGGCATGGCCTGACGCTGTCCTCGCTGTCCGCAGAGCGGGCGCTGTACAGCCTGGAGTGCGCGTTCCACCCCGTCTTCAGCCTCACCAGCGGGACCTGCAGGCTGGACTACCGGCGGCCAGAGAACAGGTAGGCAGCACTCCTGCCTGCCCTGTGGCTACCAAGAGCCCTCATGGCGTGCTCTGGCCTGCCTGGGACACGGAGACCCAGATCCACGGCATGTGCTGCTCCGGGGGGGGACCTTGAACGTCCCTTTCTGTCTGGACAAGCTCGGTGGCCGGTGGCAGCGCCCCTCAGCAAGACAGCGGGTGGGTGCTGGGCTACCGGCAGCTCTGGCACTGAGGTTTCTTTGCAAGCACCCTCTTTCCCGAGGGATTTCTTACTGGAGCAGGAGCTGTTCCTCCCCATCACGTCCCTCTCAGGCAATTAGTGCCCCTTAGCCCAAAACGACACTTATTTTTGTCACAAAAACACTGTCTGCATGTTTTACGGCTGTGCTCGGTCACTTGTGTGCTGCCTGCCCTGCCACCAGCCCCGGCCCTCATGCTGCTCCCGGCCTGGCTCTTTACGTAATGACAGCTCTGCAGCTGCGGGGAAAGGTGACTTTATTCTGGGAATTTTCCAGTCAGCTGACCCAAGTCATCTCTCCCAAACTGCCGTACCTGGAGGTTGATCAGATTTCCAGCACCTGCTCACTGCTGGGCTTCGTGCTGTCTGTGACCTGAACGCTGTGATCTGGGTCTCGCCCCGCTGGGGTGTCAGCCCCCACCCTGTGTGCGTTGTGCAGGCTCCGTGTCACCGTCCCTGCACGGCTGGGATGAGGCAGGATGCAGACTGGGGGGGATTTACTTGTTTCTGTTGTCTGTGAGTTGTCGGCCCCGGTCTGCGGAGCAGCCACGGCTTTGCTGTCCCTGTGGATGTACAAAGAGATTAAAAAAATAAGAGATGGGAACGTGGGGGTCTGTGGCACCCCATGCTGCACGGGGTGGGTTCCCTGGGCCCCCTGGCTGTACCGCAGCGCTGATGCTTGGGGGTCGGGGAGCTGTGGCTGCCTGGGTGTCCCCGTTCCCAAGTGGCTCGAGGGTGCTTCTCTCCAAATCTGGCTGCTAAACCCTCTTGCTGTTCCCCACGCAGGGCTTTTTTTCTGGCTCTCTTCAAGCACCTGATGTTCCTGGAGAAGCGAGGCTGTCCCCGGACAGCCCTGGAGTTCTGCAAGTTGATTTTGAGGTAGGTGCCCCCCGCCGAGGGCTGCGGCCCGTTCCCTGTGGGGTGGGGCAGAGCGTCTCGGGCCTGGGGGAACGCGCTTCGAACACCGCACCTAGCCCGGGCGGGATGGAAACCCCGGGGGTGTTCTGCTGCTCCCAGGCTCAGCCAGGGCTTGTTTCCACTCCTTACAGATGCAGCATCACGGGTTAGTTTTGGGCCCGTGCTCTTACCTGTGGTGCTGCTTTGGAGAGAGGTGATTGCTGCGAAGGAGGCTTAAAGAGATGGCACTGGGGTGGCCCTTGCTCTTGGCTACTGAGCTGTGGGCCTGGCTGGTCCGCAGAGCCAGGAGTCTCTGCAGAGCAGATGTACAACGGTGGTTTCATCCTGCTCAGTTTGTGGCTGTTGATCCCCCTCCTGGGGGGGTGACAGGGGGACTGTCACCCCTCTGGGGGTCGCAGACCTGGCCGGGCGTTGCACCATCACCCTGGCCGGGCAGGAACAATCCTCTTCCCCTTCTCTCTACTTGCTGAGTCATGGAAGCTCGGGGCGCCCGTGGGAAAGTCTTGTTTGACTTAAAAACGAGGGCAGCTGCCTCAGCTTTTGTGACACTGATTTGTTTCCTCCCTTCGTGCTCGCCTCCCTCCGAAGCCTTGATCCAGAGAACGACCCGCTGTGTGTGCTGCTGCTGATTGACTTTCTGTCCCTCCGAGCTCGAGAATACACCTTCCTGACCCGCATCTTCCAGGAGTGGGAGGTGAGGTGCCACCGGGCAGCCTGGGGCCGCCAGTGGAGAGCGGGTCCTGGGCTGGCACGCTGTGCCACAGAGCAGGAGGTTTTCCTGTCCAGGTTAGGATACAGCAGCCTTTGAGGGCTGTCTCACGGCCAGGCTGGCATCCCAGCAGCGTTGGAATGATGCATAAAAGCTCGGAGGGGGGTGGTTGTTCTTGTAATCCCGGTACCCTGCAAACAGTTGTACAAACTCAAAACTGCTTACTCGGTTGTGGGGGCACCAAGCCAGCAGCTGGAAAGTCATTTAATCCAGCAAAGCAAGAAACCCCACCCTGTGAGCAGCCCAGCCACATCGAGATCGTTCTGCAGAGCATCATTTCTCGGTAAATCTCTCTCTGATCCTGCAGAGTCACCGGAATTTGTCCCAGCTGCCCAATTTTGCCTTCTCGGTGCCGCTGGCCTATTTCTTCCTGAGCCAGCAGGAGGAGCGCTCGGAGCTGGAGATAAGCCAAGCCCGGGAGAGGGCGGCCCGGCTCATCCAGCTCGCGCTGATCATGTTCCCAAGCGGTAAGTCTGTCCCCACCGGTAAGTCCATCCCCGCAGGCTTTGTCACCATCTTCATCCGTGAGAGCGAAGGCTGGATTCCAGGCCGTGGAGCGCAGAGTTTGCCCGTGGGTTGCAAACAGCGTTGGCCTCTGTCCGTGGGAGATGGGAGCTCTGACTCAGAGAGGGCGAGGCAGCTCGGGCGGGCCGGCGGCAGGTCCTGCCGTACCCACGGCTGGTGTGGGGCAGGGGGATTCCGCTTTCCCACCCCGCACCGTGCCAGGCCCGGCCACGCCAATTCGGGCCCCGGCAGCCGTGAGCTGTGTCGGGAGGAGATGGGTGGCTCTTCCCCCTCCTGCACACCCTTGGAGAACTGATGCCCCCTCGTTAGAGACGGTCACGGCCGTGCGAGTTGGGGAAGGATGAGAACTGGAGTCTCGGAGCAGGGAAATGTTTCACCTCAGAGTTGCTTGGGCCAGAGACAACGTGTCTCTCTTGGCTTTCCCTCCGAGGCACCGCTCTGCTTCAGATGTGCTGCTCTCTCTGGGCGCCCATTGCTCTTGCTTTCATCCACTCACTGCTGCTGTCCATGAAAGGAGATATACAGCCCCTCAGGCCCCGAGGAGGGTGTGTCTGTATAGGCAGGAATAACCAGCTCTCAAACAGAGGTTTAGTTTGTGTTGGCGGAAACCATCTTTTCTGCTGCTTGTCACGGTGACTGAAACAAAACCCTTGTTCAAGTTCAAAGGCCAGCCACGCTAAGTGCAGAAAATGGCACCTTGCTCCACTGGGGGGACCGAAAACCAAAAAAGTTTGTTTTTCCTTTACTCTGCCTCTCTTTCCATCATCCCCGCCGAGATCCATACGCAGCATAAACCCCAGCAGCATCCTGTCGTGGGCCCTTGGTCAGCGGCACGGTGGGGTGCTGGCCCCCCGGGACGGGGCTGTCTCCCCGCAGCCCTGACCGGCCGCTCCGCGATGCTCCTGGCCAGGGCTGTTGCCAGCGACCTGTCTGACTTTCTCCTGCAGTGCTGATGCCACTGTTGGACCGCTGCAGCGTGCAGCCTGACGCCAGGGTTGCGTCCCATCCCTTTTTTGGGCTGAATGCTCAGATAAGGTAAGCCCTGCAGATGTTCTCGGGAAAGAGGAGGAATGGATTTGGCAGTAGTGGGGCTTTTGCTTGCTCAGGCAGCTAATGGAGTTACAGAGCTGCGGAGGAGGGTATTTGGTTTTCCCGAGTAGGCTGTTAGCTGCTTTGATAATGGATTTCCATAATGGCCACCAGATAATGCTCTCAGACCCACCTCACCTTAACGCGGCGGGTCAGAAGTTCACACCAAAGCTTGTCGGTACACGCAGTGAGAGAGAACAACATGTGTGTGCTCTCAGGGCAGGCTGTCTCCTACCAGTCTGGATTTCCCTGACACGTGGTCCTCCCAAACACACGAATGCTCTCCCCCTCGGGTCAAGGCAGCGTTAACTCTCATCTCGTGGCTACGCTTATCCCAAAAATAGACGGAGGCAGAAAAACTGGTGAAGGTAGATGGAAATAGCAAAGCAGGGAGACTGCGATTCCTCTCTTCGTGTTCTCCCGCCGAAGCACGGTGCAGAGACGAGCCCTTGCCAGCCCACACGGGGACCTGCAGGCGGGAAGGAGGAGAGTGCCCTGAATAACAAGTGTCTCCCGTAGCCAGCCTCCCGCCCTGAACCAGCTGACGTCCCTCTACGTGGGAAGGACTCACTCCCTCTGGAAGGACCCAGCCGTGATGGCCTGGCTGGAGACCCAGGTCCACGAGGTGTTGCGCATGGTGGACGCCCGGGACCCGCTGGTGGAGGATTCTGAGCACAAGTGAGTGCAGCGGGCGGAGGGGAGCGGCTCTGCCACCTGCCCTGGGGATGGAGCGAGCCGGGGTGAGCCGGGTCCTGGGCTGCTGCGGCGCTGCCCGGGCGGGCAGAGGCTCTTCTGGGCGCTGGGCGGGGAGCGTGTGCCACGCTGGCTTCCCCTGGCCTCAGCCCTTGTGTGTGCCCTGGGGACAGCCCAGGAGGGCACCGCTCACAGGCAGGGGGTGCTTAGAAACACTTCCCAGCCCTGAGCAGCAGCAGGGGGGCGTTAAGTCTTGTCCTAAACTGGAGTTAGTTTGCTCTGCCGAGCTGCAGAGGAATGGGGTGGGCAAGGGAGAGGTGCCCGGTGTCCCTGAGCTGTCCTGCCCTTTCATCTGAGAGCAGCAGCTGCCCAAACGACTTTGGCTTCGCCTTAAGCCAGCTCTGCCCGGCACGGTGTGGCCCCCAGCACCGGGGACGGAGCTGCCGCCGCACCTAGAGCAGCAGAAATGGAAATCTGGCTGCGCTGAGGCGCGCCCGGTGCAATCCCCAGTCCCCCCTCCCCGCTTTAGGAGGAAGATGCGGTACCAGAGCGCGCCCAGGAACATCTACCGCCACGTCATCCTCTCGGAGATGAAGGAGGCGACGGCAGCTCTGCCTCTGGTGAGGGGCCCCGATGGGGCGCACGCGGTGTGGTGGCGCTCGCCTCCCTGCTGCGGGCGCTGGGTGCGTCTCCAACCCCGGCCACCCCCAAAAAAGCAACTGTCTGACCTCGGTGCGTCCTCCCGGCCACAGAACCCCCCGCCACGAAGGGCTGTCCGGCTGCTCCCACCATCCCCCTGCCTCGGTGTCCGCCGCTGCCGGTGACGTGCCCTTCACCCCTTCTTTCTTCTCCCCCTCCAGGAGGTGACTTCGCAGCCCGTGATGGGGTTCGACCCTTTACCTCCTCTGGACTCCATCATTTCCTACACCAGACCAGAAAGGTACTTTCTCCAGCCCTGGTTTCTGCGCCGGCACAGCCGGCGCATTCCCGGCGCGCCCTCAGCCCCGGGCCTGGGTGCACGTGGGTGCTCGGAGCCGACGTCTTCCTCCAGCTCGGAGGAAGAGCAGCCAGGCCTGCGGTGCTCGCCCAGAGGCAGTGCGTACAGGCAGGACTGGTCCTGCTGCTTCTCCGTGGTGGTCACGGTCCGCGACGGCGGCTGTTCACAGCCATTGAGGCAAAGGCTACTGGAAAAAACTTTTTTTAAAAAAAAAAAGTTTTGACTGTTTAACTGAGGTGGTTTAGGGTAAATACAGGTTTAAGCACAGCCTTGGTGCAGCCTGTACTTGTCTTACGCACTGACCCAGCTCAGAGTAAACCTGATAGTGCTTTTGGTGACTGCTTCGTACAGAGGCTGGCCGGGTGCTGCCTGCCTGGGCTGAGAAATCCACAGAAATCCCCCAAAATCCCCCAATGCCCCCTGTCAGGGCTGGCTGGGGTGGGGCTGTGGTTCTCTCCAGCATCCTCAGCCAGAGGTCGAGTCC
>NW_020799114.1:1256171-1262130 GCF_003259725.1 Athene cunicularia | reverse complement strand
CCCCCAGGCAGAAGGACGTGGCTACTTGCAAGAACAGCGCATGGGACCCCTGCTCGGCGCCTGGCTCCGGGGACAACAGGTGGCAGAGGGTGACAGACAAGCAGCTGGAGTTTATTTTGCTGCCAGACACCCAGCTGAGTGGGGGGGCGGGGCGGATGTGTGTTTCTCACAGCCCCCCTCATCACACCCTCCTTCTGCTGGTCCAGGGCTCTCTGCTCCCCAACTTTGTGCCCTCCCTGTCTTCTCTGTAACCCCGGCAGCCTGCTCGGCCGGCTGACGGCTCAGCCTGGAGCTCCGTGAGTGCAGCAGCCTGCTGCTCTCTCAGTCCCGTTGCTGCTGGGGCATGGGGAGGGCAGGCAGAGGGGAAGGTGCAGCTGCTGCCCCTCGGTCACTCCCAAGTCCCGCTTGGTTTTCCAAGTGCCCTACAAACCGAGGAGGAGATGGCCCTGGCCTGGGGACCTTGCTCCTGGGATACAGTTCTTGAACATCTCGGTGCAAGCAGTGTGCCCAGGTGGCCAAGAAGGCCAAGAGCATCCTGGCTTGTATCAGAAGTAGAGTGGCCAGCAGGAATAGGGCAGGGATAGTTTGAATTGATTGAACGCTGGGTTCAGTTTTGGGCTCCGTATCACAAGAAAGACGATGAGGTGCTGGAGTGCATCCAGAGAGGGACGATAAAGCTGGTGAAGGGTCTGGAGCATGATTTCTGTGAGGAGCAGCTGAGGGAACTTGGGGTGATTAACCTGGAGAAAAGGGCATGCAGGAGAGACCTTCTCTCTCTCTACAACTACCTGAAAGGAGGGTGTAGCCAGTGGGGGTCGGTCTCTTCTCCCAGGTAACAAATGATGAGAGGAAACAGCCTCAGGTTGTGCCAGGGGAGGTTTAGATTGGATATTGGGAAAAAAGTCTTCACCAAAAGGGTTGTCAAGCGCTGGAACAAGCTGCCCAGGGAAGGGGTTGAGTCGCCATCCCTGCGGTATTTAAAAGACGTTTGGATGTGGTGTGGTGGTGGATGTGGCAGTGCTGGGGTAACAGTTGGGCTCACTGATCATAAGGGTCTTTCCCAACCTAAACAATTCTACAGTTCAGTAGTATTTAAGCACCTGAGAATGGTGCTGCTGGACACAATACCTGAGCCCGGGCTGCTTACAGCAGGACAAGGCTTTGTTACTTGTGTTCCAGAGGCTGAGGGTTCTGTCGGGTCCAGGGAGTGTCAGAGCTCCTGCACTTCTCTGTCCCAGTATCAGCCACTGTGTCCTGCCAGGTTTGTGGCACGGCTTCCCGTGGGTGTCTTGTGTTGGTTGTCCGAGGCCTCCTCTTCCCCCTACCTGACTCTTCCTCTCGATTTTGCAGCTGGAGAAGCACATCGTGCGTCTCCGGGAGGAGCTGGACCGGGAGCGGGAAGAGCGTAACTATTTCCAGCTAGAGCGTGACAAGATTCACACCTTCTGGGAGATCACCCGGCGGCAGCTGGAGGAGAAGAGGGCAGAGCTGCGGAACAAGGACCGGGAGATGGAGGAGGCGGAGGAGCGGCATCAAGTGGAGATCAAGGTGGGAGAGGAGAAGGCTGGGAGGGTGGTGTGAGTGCCCTGAGCTCCGGGAGAGCCTCAGACAGCTCTGAGGAGGAGAGAGGAAGAGGAGGAGAAGCTGAGCAGGATGCAGGTCTCGGTCCTGTTGAAGCCCCTCACCCGTCTGTGGCTTCTCTTCAGGTTTACAAGCAGAAGGTGAAGCACTTGTTGTACGAACACCAGGAAAACCTCACCGAGCTGAAGGCGGAGGGCACCCTCTCCATGAAGAGGGCCGAGGAGGATCACTGGGCCCAGGAGATGGATCTGCGGAAGGAGATGCGCTCCCTGAAAGTGGAGCTGAAGGAGCAGGAGCTGGCCAGCGAGGTGGTGGTGAAAAACACGCGCCTGGTACGTGCCGGGCCGGGGACGCGTGGCTGAGCCCTCCCAGCCCCGGCGTGTGAGCGGGAGCCGGGTGCTTCCCCAGCTCCACGCGGGCTGGGACGGGGATTCCCTGCAGAGGAACCAGTAACTGAGGGCTTGGAGGCACCTGAAATTCAGTGCAGGAGTGGGGAGGAGGGGACTTGCTGAGGCAGCTCCCACTGCGAGAGCAGCTGGAGAAGCCACGAGATAACGTGGGATTGGAGCCTTTCCCAGGGAGCAGGAGGGAATCCCTCGGGATGGGGCTGTCTGCCTCTGACACGTAGCTGCTCCCGAACAGGAACAAGAGCAGGAGATCACCCGGCTGCGCAAGGACTTCGAGAGACAAGTGAAAGGTTGGGATGTTCGTGCGGGCCCTGCGTGAGCTCAGTGTGCCGCGGGGAAGGCTCCGTTGGGCGCTGCTGCGCTGCCTGGCTCCTTAGCAGAGCCTCCAGCAGAAAGGGGCCCGTTTTTTCCCTCATTGTGGCCAGTTTTCCCTCAGTTCTGTCTGTTTTCTCCCTGAGCTCTGCCTCAGTTTTTCCCGTTGAGTTCTGCCCCCGTTTCTTCCCCCCCCCCGAATTCTGCCCCCACTTTTTGCACACACCCCCCACACACACCCACACCAAATTCTGCTCCCATTTTTTTGCCCCCTCCCCGAGTTCTGCCCCCGTTTTCCCCCATCCTGGGGCGCAGCGCCTGCTGGCTGGAGGAGCCCTTGCAGAGCCCTCGCTCTAGCATCCTCCTGGGGGTCCCCTCCCCCTTCTCGGGGGCTGACGGAGCGTTTCTGCACCCCCTGTCCCAGGATGCTATTTCTGGGCTCCCCGTGGTCCCGGCCTCGCTGCTCCATGTGTTGGTGGCAGCTGCGGTGACGCCACTAACGGGCGTCTTGTCCTCGAGCGGCGCCGCGGTGGCAGGCGCCGGGCCGGCGCTGGCTGAGGGGTCCCCCGCGACGTCCTGACTCAGCCCCCCATGCTCTGCCCCAGAGATCGAGGCCAAGTACACCAAGAAGATGAAAGCGCTGCGGGACGACCTTGACTTGCGGAGGAAGACCGAGATCCACGAGGTGGAGGAGAGGAAGAACAGCCAGATCGATGAGCTGATGAGGAACCACGAGAAGGCCTTCAGCGACATCAAGAACTACTACAACGACATCACCCTCAAAAACCTGGCGCTCATCAACTTGCTGAAGGTACTGCCTGGTTCTGTGAGGATCTCGCCCAAATCCAGCCGGTTCCCGGGTGTCTGTGTGGATGCTGCTGGTCTCCTGAGGGTTGTACCGTCACACCAGCAAAGCTCTCGATGTGTCTTGCTGGGCCGGTAGCCAGGGGGTGTCTGGAGGGTGTGGGAGGATCTGAGCAGCCCCCAGGAGTTGCTCCTCGTCCTCCCAAGAACAGGAGCAGACGGAGGAAATGAAGAAGAGGGAAACTCACTTGGAAAAGGAGAAGGCGGAGGTGCTGCTCCAGAACAAGCAGCTGAAGGAGCCCCTGCAGCAGGCCCAGGAGCAGGTCTCAGAGCTGCAGAAGAAGCTGACCCACGCCGACAAGGACAGGGAGGCCCTGACGGTGAGTGGCCAGCGCTCCCCCTTCCCCAGTCGCCCAGGCTCTTTCCTGGAGGGAGTCACTCGGTGGTAACCTCTGCCGCTCGGCTTGGCCAAACCGCTGAGCAAAATCCTTCGAGTCTGCAGCTTCACTGTGTGATCGTAAGATCTCAGATGAGACTCTGGCAGCGAGAATCCAGAGTGGGGGGGTTGGGTGAGTGCTGTTTGTCTTTTCTCACCCGTGTCTCTTCGCTGGTCGCTCTCCCCCCTTGCCAGAACGTGTCCCCCACGCCTCCCAGAGAGACTCACGCTCTTTAACTGTCCCTTCCTGCTCGCAGAACACAAAAGCGCGTCTGAAAGTCACCCAGAAAGAACTGAAGGATCTCCAGTGGGAACATGAAGTGCTGGAGCAGAGATTCAGTAAGGTGAGAGCTGGAGGTGGGGCTGGGCACCCCCTTTCCCTCTCCAAACCCTGTCCCCTCCGCGGAGGACTGCGCAGGGGGGCTTGGCAGAGTCTGGGCTTAGCTGGGGGCTTTCCAAAGCTCTGATCCGGAGCTGTGCCATAACTGCTGCTTCCAGCAAAGCTGCTCCCAGCTTTGGCATCTCCCACGGTCAGCAGACAAGCCTGGCCTTGGACTTTGCTAAGCCATCGCTCACGCTCCGGTGGTCCCTTCCCTTCCTGGGGGGCACCGGCGGCTGCGGGGCAGGGCCGGGGGGCTCCACCCCCAGCCAGAGCTCACTGCCTCTGCCGGCGTTCGGGGGGTCGCTCCCTGCTTTTGCCATGTTGGGGGAAAAATGGGGGGGCTCGGGATGAGTCCTGTTGACTGAGTTCTCCCGGGCTCAGCCTCTCCCCCGCCCGCAGCTAACCCAGATAAATCTGTTGAGGCAGGAGCAGGGCTTGTTTGCAATTCGTAGAAATCCCCGGGAAGATGAACATTGATCTGAGGCCTCGTTAACAATCCATCATTAAGGCAGCGACATATTCAGCGCGCTCAGAAATAGGTTGTGGAGGAGAGACTGTGTCCTAATTAGGACACTTATTAACTAGCTGCGAGCCAGGGACTCCTGCCAGCTGCAAGGAGGCTGGGAGAGACCCCCCGTGTGCCGCGGGGCCCTCTCTGAGGTCTCAAATCATGCCCGTCCTGCTGCCGGGGGGTCCCCAGAGCGACGTGACGACGCACTGTTTTGGGGTGCAGGTGCAGGCGGAGCGAGACGAGCTCTATCAAAAGTTCACCAAAGCCATTAACGAGGTGCAGCAGAAGACGGGCTTCAAGAACCTGCTCCTGGAGCGCAAGCTGAAAGGGCTCCTGGGCGTCCTGGAGAAGAAGGAGGCAGAGCTCAGCGAGGTCTTCGCAGCCTCCAACCTCGACCCGGGCGCCCTCTCCTTGGTCTCGCACAAGCTGGAGGTACCGTGCGCTGCCGCGGGGCGCCGGACGGGTGGGGGGGCAGAGGCAGCTTTGGGGTGAAGGCAGACCCCGAGTCCCCATCCGGCGTGGCTGTGGCTGCCGCGTCGCTCGTTCCCGATGTTCCCAGGGCCGCAGGGGCCCTCCGGCTCTCCCTGGAGAGCGGAGCGCGTGGGTGCCGCAATTTGGCGCTGACGGAGCCCGTTTGGAGGAGAATGGCCCCGGGCTGGGGGTGTGTCGTGGGGAGTCACAGACGGGCTCCCCGGGGCTCTGCCGCGCCAAAGATGTCTGGAAAGCCTCAGCCTGGAGGCTGGGGGTCCTGCCACAGACGTAACCAGAGAAGCAGCACTTGCTGCCGGTCGGGTGGAGACGCCGGGGACGTCCCCGCGCCAGCCAGTCCCCCCTCCAGGTCCCCTCATACCGCCGCAGCCCCCCCCCTCTCCAGGCTGCCCTGGGGCCGTTGGACGGTGTCACCTCGGAGCAGGTGGCACCGTAACGGGAAGGAAAACGCATTCCCGGGAAGAAAAACACATTCCTGGGAAGGCGCGAGGGCGTCGAGCTCCCGGCAGCTGCGGGTCCCGGCCTGGCTGAGGGCCCCGGGGAGCTGCTCCCTGTAATTGCGCCAGTGCCGCGGCGGCGCGGCCAGAGCAGGTGCTGCGGCGGGGGCGGGCGGCAATGGCAGGGCTCGCTGCCGTCCCCGGGACGTCCCTGTCCCTCGCCTCTGCCTGGGGACGGGCTGGCTCCAAAATGGGGACAGCGTGGCGGCCAGGCCCTGCCGCCAGCTGCCTCCGCTTGAACCCGGGGCCGGCTCCTCCGTGCGCTGTGCCGCTGAGGCGCCGTCTCTCCCTCCGCAGGACCTGCTCAATTCCAAGAACGAAGCCATCAAGGACCTGCAGCTCCAGCTGGCCCGAGTCTGCAAGGTGAGGGAAAAGCCCAGACTGCCGCTTCCCCGCGTCGCCCAGCTCAGGACGGGCGTGTTGGGGTGTCCCCTTCCCACCCAGGGGGGCGCGAGGAGCCTCTGGGCTTTGGGGTGACCCTGGGACGCTTCTCCTGCAGGCGCACAACGACATGCTGCGGACGTTTGAGGCAAAACTGAC
>NW_020799114.1:1237430-1240381 GCF_003259725.1 Athene cunicularia | reverse complement strand
AGGGGTGGGGAGGGGACGAGGGGGGAGCGTGTTGTGGGCGGGCTAACAGCACCTCTCGCAGCTCTTCTCCCACGCCGTGTCGGCCAGCGGGCAGCCCGTGGAGGACCCCATGGAGATCATCATCACCGTGACCGACCAGAACGACAACCGACCCGTCTTCACCAAGCAAGTCTTCATAGGCTACATCGAGGAGAACGCGAAGCCGGGTGCGGGGATGACTGGCGAGCCGGGGGCTGGGCCCGCACAGAGCCCTGAGCCGGAGCTGTGCCGGGGTGTCCGGTGGGGTTTGTGCCACGAGTGAAATCTCCGTTGCTTGTCCCCGTGCCCAGGCACATCTGTGATGACCGTCAACGCCACGGACGCGGACGATGGGATCAACGTGAACAACGGCATCATTGGCTACTCCATCCTCAGCGAGGAGCCCAAGAGTGCACAACACATGTTCACCATCGACCCGGAGAAGGGCATCATCAGTGTCATCGGCACCGGGCTGGACCGGGAGGTGGGCGTCCTCGCTGCGTCCTGGGGGACCACGCCGTGGGACTTGCCACGGGGAGCTGGGGCCGCCAGAGCCCCGGGGTCCAGCTGGTTCAGGGACTTGTCATCCCTGGGTCCCCTGCTCTGGGGGTATCTGCAGCCCCGAGCCCATTGGGGGCGCGTGGACTGCCAGCCCTTTGGGGACATCGGCAAGTGTCTGTGCCGGTGGTGGCTGGAGAAGAGTGGGAGAGCAGGCAGGCCATGCCCCTGGTGGAGGGGGACACGCCGGACCCCACCCCTGCCCTAACCACTGTGGGTTTTGGCTTGCAGACGACTCCCAACTACACGCTGATCATCCAGGCCGCGGACCAGGAGGGCAACGGCCTGACCAACACTGCCACTGCCATTGTGGAAGTCACCGACGCCAACGACAACCGTCCCATCTTCAACCCCACCATGGTACGCAAGCTGGCTCCCGCGAGCCACCACCCTCCTCAGGCCATCATGGCACGAGCCCCCCCTGCCCCAGGGAGCACAGGACCACCGGGGTGACCATCCCCTGTCCCCTCTCTTGCAGTACGAGGGGACGGTGAACGAGAACGAGGTGGGGGTGGTGGTGGCCCGGCTGCACGTGACGGACCAGGACATGCAGGGCTCTCCTGCCTGGCAAGCCGTCTACCGCATCAAAAGCGGGGACCAGGATGGTGATTTCAGCATCACCACTGACCCCAAAACCAACGACGGCATCCTGAAAACCGCCAAGGTGGGTCCTGCCACCGCGCAGCTGCCCCGGCACCGGCTGCCTCCCCGCCAGCACCGGCACTACCGTGGCTTCTCTCTCCTACAATAATCCTGTCCAGGGCCTGGATTATGAGACCAAGAGCCGGTACGACCTGGTGGTGACGGTGGAGAATGCCGTCCCCTTCACCGTGCCACTGCCGCTCTCCACGGCCACTGTCCTGGTGATGGTTGGGGACATGAATGAAGCCCCCATCTTCGTGCCCCCAGTCAAGAGGGTGGAGGTGATGGAGGACCTGCCACTGGGCCACCAGGTCACCTCCTACACGGCCCAGGACCCGGACAGGGATCAGAGGCAGAAAATCATGTGAGTGTGTGTGGGAGGTTGGTGGGGGAGGGCCCACACCGTGCTGTGCCCCCCTTCCCCTGGCGTGAAGCCTCCCCCCACCGCTGACCCCCCGCTTGCTGCAGGTACCGCATGGGCAGTGACCCCGCGGGGTGGCTGGCCATCGACCCCGAGAATGGCATCGTCACGGTGGCCCAGCCGCTGGACCGGGAGTCGGTGCACGCCATCAACAGCACCTACAAGGCCTTCGTCCTGGCCGTGGACAGCGGTGAGCAGCACCCTGCCCTGTCCCCCTGGGGCGCCGGGGGCCGGGACCCCCTCACCAGGTGCCTTGCTAACCCCTGGCCCCGCAGGGTCGCCGGATGCCACCGGCACGGGGACACTGCTCCTCCGTCTCCTGGACGTGAACGACAACGGGCCCATGCCAGAGCCTCGGCTCTTCGACATCTGCAACCGGCAGCCCGAGGAGCAGACGCTGAACATCATCGACAAGGATCTGCCCCCCAACACGTACCCCTTCCACGCAGAGCTGCAGCACGGCTCCGGTACCAACTGGACTGTCAAGGTGACCAGACAAGGTAGGTGCCACTTGGCTACCAGCCCTTGGCGTGGGGAGAGGAGCAGGGATCTCTCGGAGCCTGACGCCTCTCTCTGCTGCAAGACCTGCTGGTGCTGAGGCTGACGAAGGAGCTGGAGCCGGGGGAGTACAACATCTTCCTCAAGCTGACGGACGCGCAGGGCAAGGCGCAGGTGACAACGGTCAAAGCTCAGGTGTGCGACTGCGAAGGGGCGGCCAAAAACTGCGAGCGGCGAGCGTTCATCGCCAGCGGGCTGGGCGTCCCCGCCATCCTGGGCATCCTGGGGGGCATCTTGGCGCTGCTGAGTGAGTATCGGCGGGGTCAGGGACGGGGACAACGGGGCCGCCCTCGCCCTGACGCCGCTGCCCTCCGCCCGCAGTCCTGCTGCTGCTGCTGCTGCTCTTCGCCAGGCGGAGGAAGGTGGTGAAGGAGCCGCTGCTCCCGCCCGAGGACGACATGCGGGACAACGTCTACCACTACGATGAGGAGGGCGGCGGTGAGGAAGATCAGGTGAGGTGACACTGCTGCGGCAGACCCTGCCTGCAGGGGGGTCCCTGCAACACCCTCCCTGAGCCATGGCTGATGTTTGGGGGTGCACAAGGCTGCTGCAGACCTGCTCCCCCCACATCCCCTCCTGCCACAGTGCCCTGGGTGCCAGCATGGCGGTGCCCATGGCTGTCCCTCAAGTGTCATCTCCTCACGTCCCCCACGCAGGACTATGACCTGAGCCAGCTGCACCGGGGGCTGGAAGCCCGCCCTGAGGTGATCCGCAACGACGTGGCCCCCACCCTCATGCCGGCCCCCCAGTACCG
>NW_020799114.1:1219894-1237380 GCF_003259725.1 Athene cunicularia | reverse complement strand
TTGCAGGGTGTTTCGGAAGCGGAGCGAGCGCGGTGCCGGGAGCTCCTGCGGCATGTCCTGGACCGCGTCTACCAGCCGCTGGCGGTGCGGGAGCTGCTCGTCCTGCAGGGCCGACCCAAGCAGGTACCCGCCGGCAGGGCTGTCCCTGTGACGGGGTACGCAGCGCCCACCGTGCTGGGCACAGTCCCCTCCTGTGCCCCGAGGGTGCCCGTGTTGCTCTTCTAGAAACGTCTGCCCACCTTAAAAACCAGTTTGGGGTAGCAGCCCCGTCCGCCGGCGCCGTGTGAACGCACAGGCGAAGCTGCTGGGTGTGGGTGAGCTTGGGGACCGGTGCCATGGCACGTGCCGCCAGGGTTTGGAATTCCGTCCTGGCCGAGCAAAGCCCCTTCTCTTCCAGGACGTGCCCTTCTCCGCTCGAGGGGACGAACCCGCTGCTGTTTGTGGCGGCAGGGAGGAGGGGACAGGCTGTCTCCTTTGTGTCCTTTTCACACAGGACACGTCCCAGCTCCGCGGGGTGGGTGGGTTTCCGCCTGCCACGTCGCGGTCTGGGGTCAGGACACGAGGAGCAGCTGGTGGGCACGTGGTGTGGCTGGCAGGGGCACAGCTCTGCCACCTGCTGACCCTCTGCCCGAGATCATGCACCATTCCTGAGCCGGGGGGCTGCCGAGGGTCCGTGCGAGGCGCTCGCCGGCACCGGCTGTGGTTGTTCCACACAAAAGCCATGGGGTCTGCGGTTAAAGAAAAGCCGAGCTGGTTTCCCCGGCAGCCTCCTCGCTCCTCGGGCTGTCCGAGCAGGCGCCGCCACTGGAAGCGCTCGCTTGGCTCTGCTGTTCCTGCTGCTTGGCTCCACCAGGCAGCCCGCGGGCTCCTGGCAAGGGTCACCGCTGCGGACCCCTTACCCGTGCCCTGTCCGGCTTGTCCCTGCAGTGCCGTTGTGGTAATGAGGTGGTCGGAGCTGCTGCCTGACCCTCAGAGGCTTTAATTAAAGGAGGGACGCTCTCCACGAGGGGATGCTCCGGGAAGGCTGGGCCTCTCATTAAGCCCTAATTTGCTTTGTGCCGCTGGATGAAGAAGTGGTTTATTTAAACCCTTTCCTTGTTCTGTGCTGCTCTCTGGTCTCGTGCCCTGCAGGGCAGGCTGCCGGCTGTTTGCCTGTTACTGGGGGGGTTGCACAGGAGTGTGCAAATACACTCCTCAGCCTGCTCCTTTGTTTCCTTTCAGAGTCCTCCCTCTCCTGGGGAAGAAACAAAGCCGTGCCTTTCGCGGGCTCCGGCGTGGCTGCGGCGCCTCTGCGGTCAGCTGCTCTCCGAGAGGCTAATGAGACCCAGCGGGGTTCAGGCTGTGGTTCGGGGCATCATGGAGGGAACAGGCGGTGAGTAGAGTGCTGTGACGCTGCTCTTGGCTTCCAGCTTCGCAGATTCAATTTGACGGTGATGACGTGTCTGAGATGTTCACCCCACGAGACGCCGGGGATAGGCAGCGCCGTCCGGGCGCCACGTTGGGAAATGGCTTTTGTCAGGCCGAGCTGACCTGTAACACTCGTGCAGGTTTTGCTTCTGACTGTGCTGAACTCCCAAATGACTTCTGACTGCAGGTGCCTTTAGCTGGGGGTACGCCGTCATGTCCAAGGTCCAGACTATAAAAGCTTCCAAGCTCATTTGGGCTGTTTGTGGCCCAGTCGGTCGCGCCCCGTGCGGGTACGGAGTGCGGTTCCTTCCCAGGTTTGGCGGGAGCCGTGCTCGGCGCTGGGCTGTGAGCAGCTGCGGGTGGAGCATGACCCGTCCCGCTCCAGCGCTCGGCAGCCTTGCTCTCTAAAAGCTCAGTCCCGCAGTTTTTAATGCCAGAGCCTCCTCCAGCCAACAGCAGCCTGGCGACACCATCCAGGCGTGAGCTCCCTCTACCTTTTGGCTCACACACATATTTGTTTTTCATTATCAGAGGTTTCCGTTATCAGTTGTTTTCCATTATCAGAGGTTTCGGGCAGTAATTCTTCCCCTTCTGTTATTAAGTTCAGGTGTCTCCTAAAAGGTATTCGGTCTAAAGAGAGTCATAAAAGCTAGAAATACAATTTTTGGCCAGAAACATCTGGCTTCAGCCAAAACTGTCCCTGCTGTTTGCTGTCAGTCTGAGCTGATCTTGGCTTTCTGCTGGTGTAGCAGGTGGTGCTGGTGCTGAAGCGGCAGCTGTGGACTGGAGAAAATGCGACGCGGTTGCAAAGATCCTGGCTTCCTGCCCGCAGCAGTGCCTTTCCCTCGAGGACTACTACAGCCTGGTGTGCCCCCAGGTAGGGCCTTCTCTTCCCCTCCCTGCAGCCCCCCGGCTCGGGCTGGGAACGCTGAGCCAGCTCCCGGTTTGGAGAGTGTCGGTACTGTCGCTTCTGCTGGAGCGTGGCCTGCCTCGGGCCAGGACACCGTGGAGATGGTTTCCTGCTGCTCTGGCAGTGGGATGTGTTTCCACTCTACTCTTGAATTTTCCATATTTGGTTGAAATGCCGGGTGATGTGCCTGATTTTGGGAGCTGCTCAGCGCTGTGCTGTAAGGAGCATGCTGCTGCGGAGCTCTTCCAGCCTTCGGCTGTGGGAGTGGTGCAGGCTCTTGGTTTGAGCCCAGAAGCGCATCCCGCGTTAATGCCTGCACGGAAAGGAGACCGGCTTTTCCATATGTGGAATGTTGTGCCAAACGTCCAGTGGAGCAGCACACCGGAGGCTCCTCAGCCAGCCTGCTCCCCTCTTCTGAGGGGCTGCTAAACTTTGTTCCTTTGTTGTGGATTTTTCCTTCCAGATTCTGGACTTGCTGCACATCCAGGACAAACTGACAGCGCGCCAGTTCCAGCGAGTGGCCACCACGACGCTGCTCACCATGGCGAAAGAGCACCCTCAGCTGGCAGAGAAGCACTTGCTCCAGCCCCTCTTGGCACCGCTCCTGCGGTGCTCCGAGACCCCAGGTACCCACTGGTCTCTGCCGAGCCCTGCACTGGAGAAGGCTCTGGCTTCTCTTCTCCCTGATCTCTCTTTACATCACAGTTTTCTCGGGCTGCTGGCTGGGCTGCTGAGTGTGCAGCTCTGTCAGTTGTGAACGTGTCTGTGTGCTGGTTGTGCCGCGTTTACTAGTGCTTGAGACAAATTACCATAGCGTAAGAGCCAAGCGGTCGGGCTTCTGCCATGTGCTCTTTGGGAAGCTCTTCCAGTCTGACAGTCTCATTTTGGGCTTCTGGGCGGAAGCCTTCGGTTCCCCACACTGACCCAGTAGCTCTCTGGGGAATCATCCATCAAGAGGTTGTGGTCTGCTTGGATTCACTCGAAACCTTGCAGAGTTTACGACACTGCAGTGGTGTTCAGCGCAGCTGACGAGGGCTCCTCGTTCCCATGCTGCCTCGGTGGAGGGAAGGCAAGAGAAATACCAAAGTGCTCTCTGGTGCTGGGCATGGCGGGGTTGCTGGAGGCTCCTCAGTCTGTGAGGATGCTGATTTTTATGCCCTTTGTTTTCAGAGCTAGCAGAGGAAGAGTTATCAGCAGGGACCGTGCTGGTGACAGAGGCAGAGCTTGGCAGCTGTGTGGAAGATGTGCTCAAGGTACCGTGTCTGACTCGGGCCTGAGGGTAGGCGAGAAAACTACTCTTAAGAAAGCTGGTTTGGGACTTCCTGAGCAGTTCAGCATGTGTCAGAGCATGACAGAAACCAGCATCTCCTGCAGTTGTGATGCTGAGGCTGCACAGAATAACCTCGTGTGCAGCCCTGTGCTGGCAGGACTGCAGCTTTACAGGGAATATCAGAGGCACTGCCTGAGTCCGTTCAGGCATTCTCACCCCAAAACGTTCTGCGAGCTGGCAGTGAGCTCTGGCTGGTTGTTTTTTCCCTGGTGTCTTTCTGGTGTGTCAGAAGAGTCTGAGCGGTGGGCCGGTGGCCAGGAGTCCCCATGGTGCTGTCATATCCTCTTCCTCCTCCGCAGCAAGACTCTGAGCATCACTAAATTGTGCAGCTTCCTCGGGATTGATGTGTCTGGGTGTACTGTTGGAGCAGCTTTAGGACTCGGGCTGTGATGGTCGAGCAGGCAGGAGGTCCTGGGCAGGAGCACCGCTGGCCTGGCATGCCTTCCCTCGGGCTCTCCGTCCCCGCCCGAGAGAGGTGTGCAGCTGGTCAGAGGGAAGGACGATTGCAGGGAATCCTGCAGATGCTGAATCTTCAGAGGATGCTTGAGCTCTCCTCCCAGGCTGTGGGTGGTCTCCGTCTTCTGCCTCCGTGCCTCAGTTTCTTTCCTGTTGAGTGTGGATAATGCTGAGTGTGGTGTTAGCTGTGTGGCAGGGAGACATGAAGGGTCTGGAGCACAGGTCTGCTGGGGAGCGGCTGGGGGAACTGGGGGGGTTCAGTCTGGAGAAGAGGAGGCTGAGGGGAGACCTCCTGGCCCTCGGCAACTCCCTGCCAGGAGGGGGCAGAGAGGGGGGATGAGTCTCTGGAGCCAAGGCCCCAGCGCCAGGCCCCGAGGGAATGGCCTCAAGCTGCCCAGGGCAGGGTCAGGCTGGCTCTGAGGAAGGATTTCTGTGCAGAAGGGGCTGTTGGGCGTTGGAATGGGCTACCCAGGGCAGGGGGGAGTCCCTGGGATCCCTGGGGGGGTTGAAGAGTCGGGCTGAGCCAGCGCTGAGGGATCTGGTGGGGTTGGGAACGGTCAGGGTGAGGTTCATGGTTGGGCTGGAGGAGCTTCGAGGGCTTTTCCAACTGAGATGATTCTGTGAAGCTGCTGGGAGCCGCCTCTCGCTGCCGCCCAGGTCTGCAGAGGGCAGCCTGAGCCAGGGTGCGGGAGCTGGAAGCCTTTCTACAGCTCCTGCAGCGAGAACCCCTCGCGGAGGGCTGGGCAGCTGCCAGCTGTCACGCTGGGCCAAAATGCTTCTGAATGGGTGACCTGGAAACAAGGGCTCTCGCGTATCGGCAAGTGGCCAATGGTGTTGGATTGCCCAGCCCGGCAGCCAGGGCAGCTTGGCAGAGCCACCGGCTCGTCGCTCCATGGTTGTGCAGCCAGCTGGCAGTGGGTGCTGGGAAGTGAGAGGATTTGGTGCAGCTCTTAAGGCTGCTGAGCTGTCACCGGGGTGAAAAAGAGAGCGCAGGTGAGCTCGGAGGCATCGCAGAGCTGCAGGGAGAGGTGGGAGAGCTGGCGCAGTGATCCGGGGGGCTGCTGTTAGGAAGCAGAGAGCATGTGGGTACGACGAAAGGAGGGTGGGTGGCAGCTGTTAGTGGCTGTGTCCTCACCTGGGGTGTCCCAAAAAGAGAGGGGACAATGCTGCTGGTCCCCATGGGGTGTCCCCAGCGGCTCATCTTCCCCTGCTGATACCTGTCAGGGGACTGAAGGCATTACAGTCTGTGTTGTCCTGTTGGATGAGTAAGGTAAATCATGCTAAGTAAGGAAAAACGAGTATCCTGTTTTGCAAGGACCATTCTGAGATGAACCCCATGACACGTGGGTTTCCATGTGCATGAACTTAATTTTTAAGCCGTGGGTGGGTGATCCTGCAGCAGCTGTTGCTGGGTGCCCAGCCGCCTCCCGAGGAGCTGCTCTTGGTGCAGGAGGGTACCTGGAGGCAGTGGGGGGCCTCGGGGCTGCTCTGAGCTGCTCTGTGCCCCCGGCTGCTGAGGCAGGAGGGATTGCTGGGGCTCAGCAGCAATCCCAGCCCTGATCCGGTGCTGGGGGATGGGGAGGGTTCAGGAAAATGGAAGGAAACTCGGGTCTCCTCAGAGAAACTGGCTTTGCCAGTAAGAGCCGCCTTCTGCGTTAGAGGAAGTGTCTCGTGGGCAGGACGGTGCAGGTTGAGCACTTGCTCGGGAGCTCCCTTCCTGCAAGGGGTCCCTTGGCGCCACAAGCAGGGTGTTCAGCGGCGTCGATCTTGGCTCCGGCGTTTGGGGGAGAAGCGGGGTCCGTCCTTGTGCTCCCTGTGAAGGAACAGGGCTTTTTGTGAAGGCCTCTTCTTCTGAAACCTTCCCTCCCAGCTCCTTTTTCTGCCCTTCCCACCAGTATCACCAGTGCCACGCTGCAGGCTTCTCTGCCTGCCCTGACAGCAGCCCAGCTTTCTGCTGCGCTTTCCAACCCAGAAGGACATCTCCAGCCCAGCAATTCAATTTTAAGAAGCTGGTGACTTGCTTACTGGCATGCCTCTAGGCAGGCTAAGCTCTTAAATGCTGAGATTGTTGTAGTATTTTGCGTAGTAACGATCTGTTGTAACTAGCTGGCAGGCAGAGACCAGTCTGGAGGGCTGCTCTGTGGCTGCGCTCACAATGCGGGTGCTGGGGGAGTTTGGGGCGGATCCCTCCTTAATGGCAAAGCGCTGGAGGCCCGAGAGCAGCCAGATTAGTGACAGAGACTCCAGCCTGCGGATTTGCGGGGGTTTCTTGCCTAGCAAGTGTCATTTGATGCCGAGTGAGAAACCATCCTTGGGGCTTCATCAGGGAGGCTTTGTGTACAAAAGGTTCTGGTTGGGAAGAATGGCTCCGCGGGGATTAGCACAGGAAAAGAGGTGTGCTTGCATCAATAGAGCAGGGCAGAACAGTATCGGGACAATCTCCCTCCTACCTGGGTTGTCACACTGCCTGGAGCAGGCAGAAGCTCTTTGGTCTGTCTCCAGGGCACCGCCAGCCCTGGAGCAGGCGATTGCTCTCCAGCTGCGGAGGTCAGAGGTGTGGGGAGTGCTCTGGTCTGAAGGCACAGCCTCTTCCGAGCAGGTAGTTCACCAGCTGACACAGCTGGAAGTCAGAATACTTGTGAAAAGGCTTTATTTCCCCCCCACACCCCCCTTTTTTTTTTAAAAGCTAAAAGCTATGGAGGGGGATGGAGCATGCAGAAACGGGGACCTGAACACAACAATCCCCAGAAAACCCCGAGTCCAGCGGGGCAAGGCTTGGTATTAACCATTTTCCAGACAGGTTTTCCCAACGTTATGGCTTTGACTGAAAGCATCCTACCTGGCTTTTAGTTTTGAACAATCCCCTTCAAAGGATTCATAAGGAAACACAGTGTCATGAGACTTCTGTGAGTGTTTTTCCTGCGCTCCGTGGGCAGGGAGGTGGGAGCTGTGCGGTGAGCTGGTACCAGTGGCTTGCCTGGGAAGGGGGTGCTGGTTCTGTGGAGGAGGGCACTGACAGCGCTTCGGGAGGGTGCTGCTTGAGATGGAGGAGAGGAGCACGGCCCTGCAGCCTCCTCAGAGCCCCTGCAACCCCTCTTCTCAGCTCAGCGCACGTCAGCCCACCTGCCCTGCTTAGGGACTGAGCTCTGCATTTGAGATTTGGCTCCAGGTGCGGTATTTCCATAAAGATTTGCTAATTCAAAGGTGCCTGTTGCATCTGTCTGTAAGGAAAGACCTTACCCCTGAGCAGCAGACTTCTGAATAGCTGGCTGCAGTGTTCCTGTAGCTTGGAGCCCTGCCGTGGTTAAGCAAGTGCTCGGAGAAAGATGGTGCTGAAGGCTGCTTTTAACACAGAATGTGCCATAACCAGGGAAAACAGGCTCCAGACTGAAAGAAACAGGCTGAAAACCCTCTGCTGTTCTGCACAGACGTGCTTTCTGTCCTTCCCTTCGCCTTCCCTCTGCTCCACGCAGGTGTTTGACCCTCCTCCCTGTTCCTTTCTCTCCGTAGGTGTATGTGGTTGGAAATGACAGCTCAAGCCTGATGCTGGGATCCTTACAGTCAGTCCTGGGAGTGGTTTTTTCCCTCTATTCCTTCGCCAAGCAGAATGTGTCATACTTACGGTAAGGGAGGATTTTGTGCACGGCTTCTCCTGGGGTTTCGTCTCTGCACCCTGCCCACCTCCAGGGGACATGCTCTCTATGGGCACGTCCCGAAGCCAGGACCAGTTTTCTCATCCTGAAGAGCTCTCATTCAAAGTAGGCAGTAACTGCAGGCACAGGCACAGTACACGACCTTACTGGCAGACCTGTGCCGGAGGAAGCAGTTCTCATGTTAGCTTTTGTCTTCCCTGAAGCCAGAATGTTCAGTGTGGAGGCAAGCGTGTCCCTGGGCGCCTTGGGAACCGCAGTTAACTCTTGGTGCCTGTCTAGGATTGTGACTCTGAGTGGAGATGGTGTTGGCAGGGATCTAGAAACAGGATAAAAACTGGATAAAACAGCTTGAGTGCTGGCTCTTGGAAATACGAGATCATTCTTCTCCTATCTGGGGTCGGTCTCTTTTGCTGTGTGCAGGACCTGCCTCTGCAGCTGCCGCTCGCGCCGTGCCCGGCTGCCCCACGGCTGATGTATGATGGCAAGCACCACGTGTGCCAGTCGTGGTGACAGGGACAGGGTGACCAGGTGCTGGCTGTTCTTTCTCCTCCCCTGAGCTTGCCCTGAGTTTGGGCCACCCTAGTAAATATGCTCCTGATGGGTTCACTCTTTGCTTTGGTGATACTGGCGTGCAGGTGCTGGAGGTTTTCCCTGAGAGGTCTGTGTAGACACGGCCTCTGCTATTATTAAAGACATCGTTAATCACTTCAAAGAGCAGAGAGTGCCGTGGCAAGTTCGTGGAACAAGCCAAGTTAACACTGCTGCTGGGTGAACAGAGTCACTGCTTGCTTCTCTCTTTGCAAAGGAATTTGGCAGGGGTAACTCAAACCACAGCTGCCTGGAAGTGTTCGGGTTTCCAGACCTCTGGCACAGCACAGCGCTGCTACTCCACCTCGTCAACCTGCCTCTTTCCTTGGCAGGGCTTCCCACGCCACCTTACAGCGCTCCTCGTCTCCCTCCTCGGCACGGCTGACAGCTCGGTGCGTTGTCACCTTGGCGTGAAGCGCCTGGCGCGGCGTGCCGAGGCTGCGTGGAAGCGGCTGTGCTCGCACAGACACGCCGCTCGGACAGAGCGCTCCCTCGCTGCACTGAAACCCTGAAGGACCCAAATCCTTCCATCTGGGAACGCCAGAAGGGCAGGATGCGCTGCCGGTCCCCTTATAAACAGGCACAAATGCTTTCAGCTGCCAGAGCCATCAGCCAGAGCATCCCAAGGAGTGTCTGGTTGCTCCAGAGCGCTCGTGATTATGTATAACCTGATTGACTTGTACCCCCAGCGATCCCCATGTACCGACCCTTTGGTGTCAAATTTAATCTGGTTATTGGTTCATCTTGAGGCTGGCTGTGTCCTTTATGCCAGGCCTGATAATTGGCAAAACACCCTCAAAGCAGTGCCCCTGAAATAGTCTGTCCTGTAACACTCCCGCCCAGAAATAGGACCCCCACCAAAGAGTCCTCCCCAAAATACTCCCCTCTGAAAGAGTGCCCCCCAAACAGTCTCCCGAAATAGTGCCCCTCGTAAACCCTCCCCTCCTGAAATGGTCCTCCCCAAAATACATCTCCCTGAAACCGTCCCTCCCATAACAGTCCCCCAGGAACAGTCCCCCATAGTACCCCTGAAATAGTTTTCCCCACCAGATAGTCCCCCCTGAGATAGTACCTGCCGTAATTCTCCCTCCGGAAAATCTGCCCCCCACCCTTAATCCCTCCCAAAATGTTCCCCCCAGAAACATTCTCCCCAAATCCTCTCTCCTAGAATAGTTTTCCCTCAAATGCTCTCCCCTGAAACACTGCCTCTGAAATAGATCCCTCGAAAGAGTCCCCCGGGAAATAATCCCCCTGTAATGCTCCGCCCTTAAAATACTCCCCCGTGAAATAGTCGTCCCTTAAATCTCCCTCCGCAATACTCCCACCAAAATACTGCCTCCAGAATACTCCCCCGAAGGAGTCCCCAGAGAGTCCCCCTGAAATAGACCCTCCCATAAAACTTCCCCCTGAAATAATTAGGCTCCTGAACAGTCCCCCCCAAACAGTTCCCACACAATACACTCCCCTTATTCTAAGGTCCGCTTTCCTGCACTGTATTTCCCTTCCAACCTCTCTTTTAGGTCTCCTGCAACTTTTCTGCCCTCCCTTTATTCGTGCCTTGAAGAATTTGAATCTCCTGAGTGCTTCATCTCTCTCTTGTTCTCTCTTCCCGTCCTTTCTCATGCTCCACCTCTGTCCTTCTCTCTGTTGCTCTTGTTGGTTCCAGGCCAGCATCCTACTCCCTGTGTGTCTCCCTTTTGCAGTCGTCTCCTGCCCCTGGCTCCCTGTCGCTCACCTCACTGATGCCTCAGTACCTGCTCCTCTCTTTCCTGATCCCTCTGGCCTGTTCCCATCCCTGGCTTGATGCTCTTTCTCCACCTCTGCCTCGGACCTGTCCCTCTTCTCATCTCTCGGTTGCTCCTGTTTCTTTCTCCATCCCTGCCTCGCTGCCTGTCCCTTTCCATTCTTCTCTCGGTCCTCCATCCTCTCCCCAACATTTTGCCTGTAGAGATCCACACCCCTCTGTGGTGTTCTTTCCCGGTATACACCAGTGCCCAGCTCCCTGTGCCGTTCTCTCCTGCTCCGGGGCCTTTTCCCTTTCACCTTGTAGCCCATCCTGATCCCTCTCCCTTTCTACCTCTCTTGCTTTCTCATCCCTTCAATCCCTCTGCCTTCTTGCCGTCTCTTGCTCTCCCTCCTTCCCACCGTCCTTTACCCCCACATTTGATTTCTCTCTCTGCCTTTCTAGTCTCCACTCATTATCTCTCTTCCTCCGTCTGGCTCCCAGAACCTCTATTACTTCCATCCTATGCCTACAGGACTCCTCCTTCTTTTTCTAGTGATTTCTCCATCTCGAATTCCCCCAAGGCCTCTCAACCCTTTCTGGCTTCCCAGCCCTTTTCAAACTCTAGTGCCCATCAGAAGTCACACTCCGTTCCGGCATGTACTATTTGCTGGTTCCCTCTCCCCGAGATGTGTGGTCCCGGTGGGGGGCTGGTGTGCAGGGACGGGGACAGCTGGCAGAGGAAGGTCACCACTGCTTTCTCTCTCCCTCCCAGCTCCCCGTGCCAGGAGATCCTGCTGTGGTTCTTGGAGAAGTCGGAGCGAGAAGTGTCGCTGGCCGTGCTGGAAGGCATCTCAGGGCTGAACAGCAGCGTGTGTGCCCTCCGCCCGCGGTGCCGCTTCCGCGCGGGCAGCGAGGGTGGTGCCACCGTTGTGGTGGAGGAGACCATCAGGTGAGCGCTGTCGGGGCAGCACCAGCACAGGGGGCATTCCCCAGGCATGTAGGACTTGCCACAGCGTGTCCCACCATGGTCTCGTCCCCCGGGTGGCCGGCTGTCTGTGCTGAGCTCGGGCAGGCAGTGCTTCACGCAGCCTCCACGTTACCTGTGCTGATTTTTCAGCCCTGGAAAGCAGGACACCCCCCCTGAGCATTCGTGTGTGCTCTCTGCATGCTTTGCCCGAGTCCCCAGTCCTGCCTGCGAGGTGTGTGGGAGTGGGACGTGCTTCTTCAGTCCCAACACTCCCCAAATTCAACTTGCACCCTCCGGCCTGAGCCTGTCCCCCGGCAGATCGTGGCTGTGTGGAGTGAGCAGTGTCCCTTGGGCACAGGTGGCACCGTCACAGCAAGGGCTCTAGCAATGCCAGCGTGGCGGAGCCAGCGACCGAGCTCCCCTCCTGCTCTTGCAGATGGTCTCTACAAGTAGAAGCAGAGCTTGGCCATGTGGGAAATAAACTGCAGCCATTAGACTCCAGCCAGGCAAACTGGGACTGCTCAGCAGCGTGAGGTTTGGTTTAAAAAGGGGTAGCTGGGAGTTGGCAGGTCGGAGCCCAGCGCTGTCGAGCGGGCAGAGCGCTCAGCTCTGGGTGCACACCCCTAACAGAACCCCATACAAATACGCTTGGTTTGGTTTCATTTCAATCTATTCCTGACTGGAATTAGAGGAAAGTTTTCCCTGGGGTCTGTGCTGATTAAACTGGGTAAACTTTAAAATTGCTCCATAACGGCCATGGCTCTGCCCGTGTCTGTCCTGCTTTTATGGCCGTGACTGCTGCACGAATCCCGTTCTTTATAGGATGACTAGATTGAACGTGTTCTGCACTCGTGGTTTCTGCTAGTTGTTCCTTTAATGATTGCAGGTTAATTAATAAACCGAGTGCGTGATCACGTAGACCAAATGAACTGAGCCATAGTTTGGCTCAGCTGCCTCCAGGCTTCCCTTCCTGGTAGCGCTGTGGAGGAAGGGTTTCTGAGCGAGGCCGAAGCGGGACGTCACCTTGCCGTGAAGCAGTGTAGAGCCAACCCTGGAGGGGGGCTGCCTGTGTTCGTGTTTGTGACACAGTGACCTGTTTCAGTGATGAGGAGGACGCCCTTTACCAGAAGGTTTCCTCAGAGCAGTGCCATGTGGAGAACTTGGTGGAGCTCTTGTCGCACTGCCAGAAGAGCGGCCTGGCCGGAGACTTCTTCATCCGCTGCCTGAAGGTGAGGGCAGGCGAGTCTCTGGTTAGGGCATGTCTGCAGGAACGCTTTCCCTGGGCCACACGGCAAAGAAGACGGGTCGTCCCCTTCCGTGCCGCGGGAGCACGCGGCGGAGCCGTCCCGCTCTGTGCCTGCAGGAGAGCCTGGGAGAGGGGGGCAGCCCTGCTCCCCCAAGGGGTTAACCCTTGTTCCCCCTGGCCTCTTCTGACAGCAGGAGGTGTCTGAAGTTTAATGGTGTGTTTGAGGCTGTGAATAATCCCTGTCACTGCCTCGGCTCTAGCGGAGGGGCCCCGGCACCTGCTGCCTTTGATCCCGCTCCCAGCCCCAGCGATTCCCTCCTGGCCTTGTCTGGGCCGGGCTGTCTGTGTTCTTGCTGGCCAGCAGAGCCCCAGCCCGTAGTCACACAGGGTTTTCAGCATCCTGGGTGTAGGGATGCCGCTGTGGCACAGCGGGGGGACACCCAGGAGCTGTGGGCAACTCTTGGAGACCTTGATTTACCAAGCAGAAGGTTTTGGTCGCATGAGGAGTCAGCACAAGCTCCACGAAGGGGATGGGGTGGGGTGGGTGTCTTTGCGAGCAGCCGCTGCCAAAAGCAAGGCTGCAGGCAGAGGCCCAGCGAGCCTCAGCCCGGAGGATGCTTGGCCTTGGGAGAAGTGCTCAGTGGTGCTCTGTGGGGCAGAGGTTCGCCAGGGTTTGGCCTGGTGACAAGTGTGTGTCTCCATGCCCTGTGCTTCCTTCCCGGCAGGCGCTGACTCACGTGGCTGCGGAGGACGAGGCAGTTTCAGACTCGGCTGCGGTGCCAGGGGGGAGTCTCCTGGAGCTGGAGCAGTACCACGCCGGGCAGAGGAGGAAGCTGCTGGTCCTGCAGCTCGTGGCCACGCTGTGTGAGAACGTCTCGGACACCGTGTTCACAGACGTTGCTCAGGTTGGTCATGGCAAAGCCCCGGGGGGTCGGCGGCTGGAGCATGTGGCTCTGGGCTGCTGCACTCTAAGGAGACAGTGGCTAAGAAACAGCTGGGGAAAGCTTGAGTGTCCCCAAGAAAGGGAATTTATTGATTCGGTCACAAGTGTCTCAACGAGCCACTGACCTGTGCGGTGTTAGCAGGAAGGACAGTCAGCTGCAGAGAGAGGAGGGGGCAGCCCGGCAGATATCTCCGTATTTGTGTCCACGGTTGTGTGTTAAAAGCCAGGAGAGTAATCTGAGCATTGATCAGAACTCTGACTTGCCAGCTTCTCATCGTTATTTTGAGCAAAATTTATCCGCAAGTTTAACAAAGCTTAAAGACATCCTGTTCTGACAGACCTTTCCAGCGAGGGCTCGCTGCCTGCCTGTGGTGGTGGTGCCTGGTTTTTCTGGCACATCTCGGCAGCCACCTCCAGGAGCTGGGCTGCCAGCCGGACAAACGCGGCACAGCACTGCTGCCACAGCCCGCTCGGCCCTTGTCCCCAGAATGGCCCTTTTGTGGCTCTTCTCTGGTTTCTGCTGCTGGGCACAGGGTGGAGTGTCTGGCCATCAGGGTTGGTGTAACTGTGCTCATACCGTCGGCTCTTGCCTGTGTCTTTACGAATGGGTGGCCACAAAATTGATTAAAGATTGTCATTTCCAAGGCCAGCTGGGGCTCCTTGGACCTGGTACCAAAAAGGATTGTTAAAACACAGCACTTCTGTCCGGCCCAGGCCCACGCCGTGCCAGGTGGGAGGCTGCCGGGCGCTGAGGGCGGCACGGTATTCCCCAGCTGATCAATGTATTTTAACTTCCTCATCCTGTTCTTTTTTAACCCGGTGACCTGGTTATTCCATTTAACTGGGACTGGCTGGAGCAGAGGCGGTCACTGCTACCCCAGGTTCCCTCACGCTTCTCTGCGGGACAAAGGAGCCTTTGTGTGCGCCGCGGTGCGGGACCGGCCGGTGTCGGTGCGGCAGCCAGCGCCGCTTTGTCCTCACCTGCCTCTCTCCATCGCACCCACCCGCGCGGGACCGGCTCCGCTCCCCGCCTCGGAAAATGGGGGAAGTGAGAAACGGGGAAAGGTTTTGCCAGGTTTCTGCCTCCAGCCATGAGTCTGGGATAAAAAGAAACAACCACCCGAAAAGAAACGCAGACAAAAAAGCCATTATACTCCCACCTGGGGGTTGTGTTTCAGGGAGGGCTCCCTGGCGCTGGGACAGGCAGTCGTGGGGCTGTTTTTAAGCCGGTTCTGCAGCACGGAGTTAGTCCAGCGCGTCTGTTCCTGCTGTGGGCACTCTGGAGCCTGGCTTTGTGCTTAATGGGCTCCGAGCAAGCGGGATCCGCCTTCCCAGAGCCAGACCCCAGGCACGGCAGCAGCTGTGGGCCCCCTCACTCGCACAGTTTATTTTATTTATGTTTTTCCCCTGCTCACAACCAAGTTTCATGAGATTGATTCGATTTCCTTGATAGGCCAAGGATGCTCTCCTCCTGCACGAGACAGCAACGTGCCCCAGTGTTTTATTTTTCAAGCTTTTTTCCCCTTTCCACATTAGGGTGGGGTTTTTTTTCCTTCCAGATGAGTTTTTTTTCTTTTTAAACTTTTTGGTTTTCTTCAGTAGCTACCTACTGATAGATTATTTGTTCATGACATTCCTATTTTTTGCATTAAATATAATTTCAACCCATTCGGCTTGTGCGTCGCTGTTTTGTGAGAGCAGATGTTCTGACACTCGTTTTTGCTCCCTGTTCTTGCTGTTTGATGGCATTTCATTTCTGGACTAATCGGCCCAGAAGGTACCTAAGCCTTTTCTGCAGCCCCTCCCAGCCACCCTCTCTCCTGCTGCGGCAGGGATGTGCCTAACGAAGCTGGCAGCAATCAGCTTTCCTGCTGATGAGGAAACGTGTTGCCTGGACCCAGAGCCTGTGCCCTGGAGGCTGGAATTGTGGGGTTTGGTGCAATAATACCTTGTTGCCCTTGTATTTTGTTTTCCAAAATAGGAGTAAAATCATTCCTCTTCTTTTGCAATGTGTCCCTTACGTAGGAACGGCCCCGATCCAGCCCCTTCCCAGCCCCACTGGGCGCTGGCGAGCTCTCCCTGAGCCCTGCGGTGCCGGCACAGCTGGCAAAGATGTGGAGAAAATAAACTCACTAATTTCAAGTTCTGTTAGAAAAGCAGGAAGCCTGTGGGATCAAAGATGTGGGTGCCAAGTGTCGAGAAGGCCAGTGCCAGCCAGGCAGGATTGTTATGGGCTTGGGGGGGGAAAAAAAACTATTGAGAAAATCACAGAATAAGTGACACACTTGGTAAATGGCCCGACTCCAGTGTGGGTGAAGGGTGTTGGATACCTTCTCTCTCAGAGCCATCCCAGTTGCCTTCCCAGCTCCCAGCCCAGAGCAGGGACAGAGCAGCCGCCGTGGTTTAACCATGGCCTTGTCCCGGGGCTGTGGTGGACGGGCAGAGGGGCAGCGTGAGCTTGCCCAGCCCGCACCGGAGCCCAGTGGCTGTGGCCACTGATGGGCCGGGCTGTCTGGCCCAGTCCTGCTCCCCAAATCCTCACGGTTCTGACAGGCCGCGGCTGCAACCCTGGGAAATCGGCCCCTGTGTGCGGCGGCTGGAGGGATGGGCAGCGGTTTGGGGGCTCTGGCTCCCTCCTGCACCCCCAGTGTCTCCCCAGCGGGGCTGCACCAGCGCCCAGCCCTCCCCCGGCTCCCCGGGCTCCCTGGCACGGCCGAGCCCGCTCACCCGGGAGGGTGCTGGGATGGGTCTGAGAGGGCAGGTCAGGGTGGTGGCGGAGGAAACACGAGGGGGTCGTATGAAATTGCGCTAGAGAAAGGTTTGGGCTCGGAAAACTCAGATGCAGAGACAGTGAGACCTGAAGTGGCTGTGGGAGGGCACCCTGACCTGCGGGAGGGCACCCCGATGTGAGCGCTGGCAGCAGCAGCACCCCGGGGATCCCCCCCCCCTCCTAACTGCTCTCCCCCGTGCTCTCCGCTGGCAGGTGGAGGAGTTCGTGGCAGCCACGCTGCAGCGAGCCTGCGTCAGCCCGGCGCGAGGCCCCGGCGTGGCGGCGGAGGCGCAGACCCTCGCCATGGCCATGGGGCTCGTGGCCGCCATGCTCGGCGGAGCCGTCCAGGTGAGGGGGCGCGGCCGGGGTGCTCAGCAGCCTCGGGGTGTGGGGAGGGGGGAGACCGGGCACCGTCCCACCCAGCTGAGGGGCACCGCAGCCGGTGCTCCGGGGTCTGGGTGCTCCCTGGGCCGGGCTCCCCGTTCAATCCCAGCGTATATATCTATATTATTTTTCCTCGAAGCAGGGCTGCGGTGCTGGCCGAGGGTTTGGTCCCGGCAGGGCACCCCTGGGAGCCCAATTAATTAATTTATAATCCAGAATCCACTTCTGAGAAGGTGCTGACAGCGCGGTGCGGTCACATATGGCATCTTTAAATACCAACCCTGCATCCTCTGCATCCCTGCACATCCTCGGGCTCCATCTCTGGAGCACAACGGACTTCCCGGGGTGGGCTGTTCAGCTCTTGAAAACTCTCCATAAAAAGGGCTACCCTGCCAGCTGAACTGCCATCCGGGAGCCATCACGCCTTCGTTAGCGCGCTCTAATCACCCCAGCTCGGCGTTTACATCACTGAGCTGCCAGGCTTGCTTCATCCCCAGACTTGCCCAAAGGAAAACCCAACTGTTAATGGAAAAAGATAATTCATTGTGTCTTCTTGCTAAATTCCTAACGTTGGGAAAAGAACATTGTTCAGTTGGAGAAAACTTAAAACCAGAGCCTTGTGGCTGTAATGGCCCCCTCCCAGGCGAGATCCCGCTCCTGCTCTGGCGTTAATGGCAGCAACTTAACTCGGCAAATTGAATGCAAAAGGTTTTGGAGGCAGCTGCAAAGCTGTTGGGTCTCAGTGGCCAAGGGGTATTTTTACACAATCATCCAAAAGCTCCCCGAAATTTCCGCTGAAGCATCACTTCTGCAGTCTTACGGCCCCACTTTTGCTGTGGCAGTTAGGTCCAGCTTAGGGCAGGAACTTCTCCCCCTCGGGCGCCGTGGCCGCGGGGCAGGTCGGAGCTGCCTTGCCGGGTCCAGGCCCCGCACGGACACTCCTGTGGGCTCCCGCCCGTCCCACCTTCTCCCGCGGCACCTCGGGGCGGGCCCGGTGCCGTTGCGGCTGCTGCGGGCTCCTGCCCTGCCAGAGATGCTGCAGCTGGGATTGGCACTGGGGCCACTGGAGCTCGTGGTGACCAGAGCCCAGCTCGTGCGGTGGGGAT
>NW_020799114.1:1214536-1216545 GCF_003259725.1 Athene cunicularia | reverse complement strand
GTTCTCCCCCCTCCCCGTAGTGCCTCTGCCGCGGGCAGCGACTCCAGCACGTCCCGGCTCGCCTGTGTATTTATAGAACAAATCGCATGAAGTTGTTTTTGTTGCAAAGCTTCAGGATTCAAGAGCGAGGATTTAGCTGGCGCTTCCAGAAACGCTCTGCTCTGCGCAGCGGCGCTGCTGCGGGTCGGAGCTGCTGCCTGGGGACCGCCGTGCCTCCCTCCTGCCCCGTCCCCGTCCCTGCTGCCATCCCGCTCGAGCGGCTCTTTCCCATCCGGGAGGGGATTTTGCAGCGGGCACCCATCGCGCGGCAAACGGCCGGCGTGGGCAGCGTGGCTGGAGGCGTGTGGCGTCGTTCCTCTGCCTCCAGCAACGCGGGGCCGAGCGCTGCAACAGCGGTTCCTGGAGATCTCGCACCGACCCAATTAGCCGTTAAATCCGCTCCGGGCGCGTCACGGCAGAACTTTTCCCTGCTCCAGCAGGGAGCACGTGCTTTGTTCGCTGAGGGAAGGGAGACGCGGCGCAGGGGCTGGCCGGGCCCCGTGTGCAGGGTGATGGGGTCCCTGTGCTCCCCACAGGGCTTATTCCTGTCCCTGTGTCCCCAGAGCATCCCACAGCCGCCACCAGCTGCACAAACCGGCGTCCAAGGAGCTCCCAGAGCTCGCAGGAGCAGGGAAACCCCCGAGCTCGCGGGCCGGTGAGCCCACCAGAGCTTCCCTTGCTCCGTTCCTCCCACAGTGCGGCAGCAGGCCCTGCCCGGTGGGATCCGTGCCCACGCCGTGGGACACACGGTCCCCGGCCACGCCGCTCGCGCAGGAGGACCCTGGGCCGGGGTGATTGTTCATGCCGGTCACGGGCTCCGTGCGCCGACCTCTAATTAGGCGGCTCACACATCCGCGGCGCCTCCGTGTGCTAATTGGGGCGAGGCGGGGGGGAGCTGGGCGGCTGAATTACGTGTGAATTTGGGTTTTGCGCTTTGTTTCTGTGTGCTGCGTCTGCCGTCGCCTCCGAACGGCCCCGCGGGGCGCGGGATGTGCCCGGCGGCCCCAGACAAAGGTCTCTGCCGCCGGGGTTTGCCAGCGCCACGGCGTCCCTGGCCCTGCCACCACGGCGAGGCTTTGGCAGGAAGGGGCTGCTTTTCCTCGCCCGTGACGTGCCGCTCTCTTGCAGGGGACATGGTGGTCAAGCACCGGGAGCCGCTGGTCCAGGCCTTCCTGCGGGGCGCCCGGGACCCCGACAGCGCGCTGCGGGCCAGCAGCCTCTCCAACCTGGGCGAGCTCTGCCAGCGCCTCGGCTTCCAGCTGGGCTCCATCGTCCAGGAGGTACCGGCACCGTCCTGGCACTGCAGGACCCTTCCCCGGGTCCCTGCCGGGGGAGCGCGGGGCCATCGCTCGCTAATGAGGGCGGTTCGTTAGCGGAGGGCAGGGCTGCTGAGCGCTCACTGCGGGGGGACACAACAGCCTGGGGGTTTCCATAGAGGACATGAATGATATTTGCTGGTATTGCAGAGTACAAAAGTCCTTGGACGCGAAGCAAACACTCAGGAAATTCTAGCCCTGATTTTTAGTGCTAAAAGCTTTATAATCAGCTAAAGATGGTGCTTGTGCAGGGAAGCGATCGCCCAAGGAAAGGCGGCTGGGCCTGTGCCACCCGCAGCAATCGCACTGCGGAAGGAGAGCCAGGGGCACAGTTCGTACCTGCCAGAGGTGCCTCCTCCCACTTACCGCGGCCTCCTTACCCGTCCCGTTATCACGAGCAGCTGAGGGGTGCCCGGCCCTCGCCCCGGCTGCAGGCTCCCGGTGAGACGCGGGGCCCGAGCTGTGGTGCCGGTGGGGTTCTTCTTCCTGGAGGGTTGAGGGGGGCTTGCTGGGAGCCACTGGCATCACGATCTGCAGCGAGTGGGTCCGTGCCCTCCCCGGCGCCGGAGCATCGGCCCCCGGTGCCTCCTGGAGCAGGAGGGGGCTCGGAGACGTCAGGGATGTGGCACTTGGGCCTCTTCCCTGCTCCCCACT
>NW_020799114.1:1162715-1174555 GCF_003259725.1 Athene cunicularia | reverse complement strand
GGATGGGGCAGGCAGGAGGCTGCGATCGCCCCCCAGGGCTTGTGTCAGGGGTTCCTTTATTTGGTGTCTGGTAGAAAAAGCACGTTGGGACACGGTGATGATGGGTGGGATGTAACAGACAACCCAGCACACCAGGCTCAGGCAATGGTGTTGCGCTTTTGTTCTTTCGGGGTGATTTCAGCCGAGGCAGGGCTAGAGCCAGAGGCCGGAGCGGGGGGAACTCGCCTTCCTCCTCCTCGAAGCAGGGCCTGGCCTTCCACTCTGCGAAGGGGCTGAGTGGCAGCTGGGTGATGGGGCGCTGCAGGCAGCGGTCCTGCCCACGGTTCTGGGCGCTGTCAGCACCTCTGCCTGCTGGGGTTTTGCACGTTGAAGAGGCGCTTCAAGAAATAGAGCTGCAGCACCCCGGAGAGGACAATGACGCAGCTCTGAGCCATCGACCACCAGTTGACGTAGTTGTAGTTGGACTCCAGGAGGAAGGAGTCGGCCCCTTTCCGCATCCGTGCAAAGTTGTAGAACCGCCACATGTGGAAGATGTGGAGCTGCAGCTTGCGGATGCTGACCTGTGGGAGGGGTGGGTGGGTGCTCGGCCTGGGGCCGCGCTCAGAGCTGCCCCCTGAGCTCAGAATTAACTGACCTGCAGCTCAGCCCTGCACGGTTCCCACGGGAGGACGCACCCGTCCCGCTGCGTCAGAGTGCCCTGACGCTCACCTCGATTGCCTCCAGGGTGTTGTTCAGCTCTTTCCTCTCTTCCGGTTGCTTGTTTTCCACGTTGAAGCCTTCATAGTAGACGCCGAAGTTGAGGTAAACCTGCATGAAGCCAAAGTGGTTTTGCTGGTTGTCCAGGCACAGCTGGTAGAAACCTGCGCAGATAAATGGGGATTATTGTTTCCTGAGTAGAAGAGCAGCTGCCAGGCAGACACATCCCCAGGGCTCGACCCTCATCCTCTGCGCTAGGGAGGGAGGTGTGATCAGACTGGTGAACGCTCTGGGAAGCGCTGGCTGGCAGGGCAGGCTGGGAGCTGCAGCTCCTGCCTGCATGGGCAGGGAGAGGGGCAGCAGGGACCTGTCTCCTTGGTGAGGAAGTTGATCTGTCCTCGCACATGCTGGGAGATGCCGAGCTGGAAGCCGTTGGGGTCACTCGCTGTGGCCAGGATGTTCCTGTTGTTGCCGATCCCCGTTGCCCGCTGGACCTGGAGGCAGGAAACACCCGAGGGGCACTTGTGGGCCTGACTCCGCACCCGGAGAACAGACAGGAGCCCACAGGAGCCCTCATGCGCAGGGCAGGGACGTGCCTGCACTGAGGGTTGGTTTGGGGGCTGGGGGGAGCTGCTCCCCCCATTCCTGTGAGCTGAGGCCGGGAACTGCGTCCAGCTGCACAGAAAAACAGACCCGCGACCCACAGCCCTGGGTAACGAACCCCGCGGGTGCCAGCGCCCGCTCACGGTGCTGCAGGTGCTCCCCCACCCCCTGTCCCACCCTGGCTCCTGCCCACCTGGACCGGGTGCTGCCGGCGGCAGGAGCGCTGGGAGCCGGGGCTGTGCTGAGCCCCAGGGCCGGGCCGTGTTCCCGTGGGGCTGCTCTGCCGAGGGCAGGGCTGGGGGAAGCCGCCAGCGCCAGGCACGGCCACCCCGTCTCTCCTTCAACCAGCCTAGTGCAAACAGGAGATAAAGGGCTGCAGTTTCTCCGGTGGGAAGGGGACAGAGCGCGGGGACAAGCAGGTAGGACTGTGCCTGTCCGGCTGCGGCTCAATGCCGAGGGCCGGGCAACAGCCTCCAGCCAGCCCGGCGAAGGGCAGAGCTCCCCATGGTGCCAGGACACCCCACGGCTCGCTGCGACCGTGTGCTCGGGCACCATGTCCAGAGCTCTAGCACCGCTTGATGGTTTTAAAATGGGTATTTAAAAAAAAAAAAAAAAAAGATTGATGATGGAAATTGCCTAAAAAAGCACAGTCCCTGAGATGAAGCATCCAAGGGACTGCAACCCTTCCCTGTCTCAACCAAGGACCTTCCCCACACAAGGCAAACCGCCTCTGCCCCGGGGAGAGCGGGTCTGGAGTTCAGGGTCTTCATCCCACGGGTTCTCCTGCACGTCAGCCTGGCCGCAGGACTAAGGCGACAGAAGATTGCCCGCTGAACCCTCGGAGGAGGCAGCCGGCACCGGCCGCCGTGTGGGACGGTCCCAGCGCAGCCCTTCCCCGACCCCCTCGGCAGCTGCATCGCACCAGCGGCTTCCCAGGACGCGTCGCGCAACACTCGCCTCGTAGCTGAAGAAGAAGTTGCCGCTCTGGTGCGCGAACTGCCAGAAGCACTCCACGGCGCCGGCGGGGATGACGACGGCGAAGTCGTAGCGATCTGCCCCGCGGAAGAGGGGCTCCTGGCCGGAGCCGCTCAGGGGCTCGGTCTTGGGGCAGCCGGCGGGGCCCAGCAGCGCCAGGAGCAGCAGCAGCAGCATCCCGCCTGCCAGGCTCTGGCGCTCGGTCCCACCGGGGCAGGCGGGCGCGGGGACGCAGGGACAGGGGTAATCATTAACCACGCCGCAGCGGCGCGAGCAGAGTGGCACAGGCTCGGCTCCTCAAGGTGATCTCAGGAGCTGGTCCGGCTTGTCCACGCCAGAGCTCACCCAGCTGAACCCTCCTGCCGAGGAAGCGGCACCCCGCTCCCCTAGGCGAGCAAATTAAGCAGGAAAAATATTTTACCTCAAGAACATAACAGAGCCCTAACAGGCCGATGGACCAGGGCCCTCATCCTTCCCCCACAGACGCCTGCCCCGGGCTGCGACACCCTGCCTGGCCAAGGGCGAGAGCCCGGCAAGAGGAGGGAAGAGGCTCAGCCTCACGCTGTCGCCTTCCAACTGGGCACGACCAGTGGGCTCTGCCTCACACTGGCAGTTACTGGTCCAGTTTGCAGCTCCCATCAAGCCTCCGTGCTCCAGAATGGGTCTCTGCAAGCACGAGGTGCTCTCAATTACCCCGTGGGGTGCTCCTGAGTACCCCAAGGAAACGGTTTCACCAGGGGAAGGGGAGGGAAAGGCCCAGCCCCAGGCAGGTGCCGAGGGCCCCTCGGCCCAGCAGCTGCTGCTGAAGGACAGAGCGGACACAGGTGTTTCCAGCCAGGCTTCTCCCCAGCCCCACAGGAACGCAGCCAAGAGCAACTGCTTTTAGAAAATGCCCCCAGACCTCCCCTGCCTGTCAACTCCAAGCAAAACCCACTCCTGAAGCCTCATGCCTGCGCTGCTGCGGCAGCACCCGGCAGCCCCCGGGCAGCACTGTCCCACCCCACGGGCTGCCGATGGGAGCCCCACGTTCCTGGGGCAGGGAGCGGGCAGTGTCCCAAACTGCTGCCATCTCCAGCCATGAGGGGCAAGCTCATAATTACTACAAGTTTTGAAATCCAACAAGAAAGGAACTTTATTTTACAGAAGACTGCTCAGACATGGACTCCAGCTCTGGCTGCCGAACATGCAGCAGCCTCAGAGCTCAGACACTTGCAGGGATCACACATAGGAGGACGTTGCCAGGAAGGAGAAGTGACAGTAAGACATGACCAAAATCAGTAAGCACTAGAACTTTTAATATAGGGACAACCAACGTTTAATGAAAGAAGTGGTTTTAAAGCCTTAATGCTGGGAGAGAGAAATTCCCACTTGCAGAACAGCCATTTACAAAGCAGAAAGAAATGTGAAAAATAGTAAATGTAAGCAGATCGCCTTGCCTAAATCTCTTCTCCCCAGAAGCTCTGGGACCATGTGCTGCCTCTTTCCCACAGGGGACTGAGTGCAAACAGATCAAACAAGCAACTCACGAAATCACTTCAGACAGTTAAAACAATAAAAAAGCCACTGAGGGGGTTACCCCTCCTCAGCTCCCATCCGCCACGGTGCCCATCTGCACCACGTGCCAGAGGGGCTCATCATGCTGCCCCAACGCAGCACAGCAGCCTCCCTGCTACTATTGCTCCTGTCAGTCTTTCAAAAGGAAAAAAAAAAAGACAAAAAAAGGCTTTTCAACTGAAGGTCCTGTGGCTCCCAGCTTTAGAGGATTCCCTGCTTTTTCATGGTCCGCCAGCGATCCTTGATCATCACAGCTGTACGGTTCTGGAAGGGGTATTTCTGGCAAATGGCCTTCCATCTCCCTTCCCCAAACTTCTTCACGCCTTCTTTGATCCACTGGCTCTCTTGTATCGTCCATTTCTACAAGAGAGCAGCCCGGAGCGGTGTCAGGGAGGAGCTGCCTCTGGCAGAGTGCCACGCTGCAACTCCTTCCTGGCACGTTAGAGCTTCCCCTCACCCTCGGTGCCGGCAGCGCGGGGGAGAGGCCGTGCTGGCCTGCCCCGGCACACACAGTGCCCCGTCCTCCCTTCACCACAGATCTGCCCACGTAACTGTGACAAATAAGAGAAGCGCTGAGTTCCAGCACAGCTCAGGAGTTGTTTTGTTTCCCAAACCACAACACTGATCAAGGAAAAGAGGAATTTGGAGCAACAAGCACCAGGGAGGCAGAGTACTAGCTGCCTGACAGCATACAGGTAGAGTGTTAAAATAAAAAAAAAAATTATCTGTGAGTTTAGGTCTGCAGGTTCCCTGAATTTCTGTACTAGAAGCAAAATGTGAAATAACCCGCGCAGGGAGCCCAGCGCTCCGCGGCGTACGGCAGGCAGCCAGCAGGGGAGGGAGTTCCTAGCAGCACCAAATCCGGCCCTTTTCCCTGGCAACAGCTGCCGCGCGCGTCCCTCACCCCAACGCGATGCCGAAGCTCTGCGGCGCGTGGGCAACACGGCAAAGCTGGCGCCAAGCCACACGCCCCCCAGGAAAGGGACTCCACACACGTCCCCCAGCCAACTACCAAACCGGGCTGGTCCAACAGAGAAACTCCAGCCGCTCTGTGAAGGCAGGGGCCTGCACGGCTCGGGTGGAGGCGGGATGCTGCAAGCCCCGGCCTCAGGACGCAGCACGCTCCGGCCTGCCGGGCTTCGTTTAACCCAGGGCAGCAGCTCGCCCTGCTGCAGCCAGCTGCAGGCTCCTGGGGAGGCCTCTGAGCCCCCGCCCTCACCAGCTTCCTTCAAACCCTCCAGCACTTTGCTTTCTAGAAGGACACAACCCGATTTCAGGCTCCGGATTTACCTGTTTCTTGGAACCGAAGACTGTCGTGTTGTGGTCGTTTGACTCAAACGATGCTGAAAAACAAGGCCAGAGGGTTACATTCACCATAAGTCGGGAGGTACAAACCTCCTCGAGAGCCCTGCCTCGAGCTGCTGAACTGCAGTCAGTCTACAACAGCATCCCATGACTGGCAATAAAACCAAATTCCTTTCTCCCTCCCTCTTCTGCAGCTATAGCATACACAGCCTTTCCGTTTCAAGCCTCAACTGCTTTCCGTGAAAGCTTTCCCATGAGATCTGTTTTGTTTTAAATGAGCCAATAGTCAAGAACGGGGGGATCCATCCAGGACGTGGCTACGCTGTACATTGAGGCTGGAATCAGACATCCACTGTCCACACCTTTCCACCAGCTAAGCTGCACATCTAGCTGCAAAGGGGGCTGGACCGGAAAACTAATCTGGCTCAGAAGGTAAAACTTAACCTTTATTTCACAGCACCAAAATGGGAACGGGGAAGGAGCTCCATTTTCAACATTTACATCCTGCGAGCTAAGCGTGCTTAGCCTGAGACTCCAACAGGAAGTTTCTGGCAGGCGTTTCAGGTCAGAGGAACAAAGAACAAGTATCTCAGAGTTCCACAGCTACCTATTTTCCTGGGCTTTTAGGATTTCTGGTTTCAAAATTCAGGCACGCAGAAGGTAGCAAGACACCCATGAATGAGCCCCAAAGCCAGGATTACCATCTGTTAACCCCTGCAAGGGGGGGTCTGTTCTTACCTGAGAAGAGGTCATCCTCCTCGCTCCACCTGTCTTTTTCTTCTTCACCATACGAGCTGTTCCACCTTCGTTTGAAGGACCTGAAAGCAGGCAAGCATTTACTTTGGCTACTGGCTAGGGACAATGTTTTAGGGGGAGGAGGTGCTGGGACACCTGGAGCACAGCAGACAAGCCTGCGCTGAGCGTGCAGCACGGAGAACTGTGCCCATAAAGCAAAATATCAACACGCCACCGCCTGCTCCACTCCCCTCTGAGGGGGATGAATCCTTAGGAGCCCCTATCTAAAGGTGTGGCTGCAATATAAACTCAAATACAGGCGGAGTATTTTGTAGCCAGCCATTTGCAAAAAACAAGTGACTGTGTATTAAGTACACAATTAAGCACTTGGAGCAAACAGACACACAGAGCTGGACTTTCCAGGCCTTCGTGTATGGCACAGACTTGGCAGCAGCTCAGGGGAGAAGTCTTTAGCCCTCCCAGGATGTGTTTCTCTCTGTTTCACTACTAGCAGCACTGAGGTCAACCAAACACAAGAGGCATCTCCATGAAATCAAGCGCCTCAATGCTACCACCTGCTTCCAATCCTCAAGCACAAACCTGTGAGATGAAATTAAGTCTCTTAAAAAAAATAACTAACCCAAACCCAAACCCCAACAACTTTGAAAGGCTCAGCCCTGGCTGTTGCTTCCAATATAACTGAAGCCATTTATGATAGCAGGAAAGCAACTGTCCTCTATTCTTACTTGAAGTTGCCTCTTTCCTGCACGAGATTTGAGAACCAGCTACTGGCAGAGACGCACAGAACTGGATTTCCAGAGGTGTCATCGGCACCACGGCTACCACGAGCCCTGAAGTTAAGGCTTCAAGCCAAGACGCCCGCACGAGCAGCACAGACGATGTATCACTGCCCAGGTGAACCGGACACCAGCCTGCACAGCGGCAGGGCTGAACCTCAAGAACTGCTCAAGGCAGCGGCAGCAGCCCCGCTCCGGGCTCCTTCCCGGGCACCAACCCTTGCTTTCGGCACCCGGCCTGGGACGGGAGGGTGTCCCACAGAAGTCAGTGTCCAACCCCTCCCCTCGGTGGTCAGGCACAGCGCTCTGCTCTGGAGGAGTTCACAGAACATCATCCCATCCCCACAACGATCTCCAGCATCCTCAAAATAAACTCCAGACCTATTCTAGGGACAGCAACGTCAGCTACAATGTACTGCCAGAAAAAAAAAAAGCCATAAACAGAAGAGATCAAGTGTCATCACTCAAGTCTTTAAAAAAAAAAGGAGGAAATATTTTAACTAAAACTCCCAGAGGACTCTAGGAAGTGGACAACAGCAGGGGTATAAATCCCTTCTCAGCAGCATGTCTGACAACTAGTTTAACCTGAGCATGACACCGGGAAGGCATCCGGGATCTCGCCGCTCTCTGTCGCTGCCTGCCGCGCTGCGGCACGTCCCTACTTGCAGCCACTCTCCTGAGCTTCAGGGAAGGACGATCCAGCTCCAGAGCAGCCAAGGCACTGAGGCCTTTACTGCCCGCCCTTTAAAACCAAACCTGTGTGTTCCTGACATTCTTAGGCCAAGAACTAAAGAGAAATGGTGTTCTAATTGTCTTTTCAAACGTACCAAGCTCTCCTCAGTCCTCCCAGTTTTACTCCTCAGGATCCAAAGCATCATTATTGCTGGCTTGCTACACAACTTCACTAAGCAAAAGAAGAGCAACTCAGACATTTAAGCAGAAAGCTTTGTTACACCTTTGTTACCGTCTACAGGAGACACTCACAAGACTCTTAAGAGTCTCATATCAGTGTTGATTTTGGACTTCTGCCAGTAAGCCTCCTTTGCCCTTTTCTGTGGGAAATTCTTATGAAAAGCTACAATTAGGAGTTTCTTAACCAACACAGGTTTCTGTTAAAGAGCTTAAACGAGGTCAGTGTTGTATTTCTCAAGAGGTGGAAAGAAGAGTTTAATTTGTTCCACAAGATGCACCCTCAAGCTCTCTCCAGCTTCAGCATCGCTACCCAATGTGCAGAGGAACACGTGCTACCTGTGATACTACACGACACTACCTGCAGGACCTCCGACCCACTGCCAGCAGCAGCAGGGTCATTTTCTCCCCTCCGCTAACCAAACAGTGAAATGTGAGGAGAACAGAGCGTTGCACATACACCAGCAGACAAGGATGGTTAATATACTCATCCTGAATTAAAGATAAAAAGTTTCTGTTGTTCATGCTACCGCTGTCAGCTGCAAGTCAAAAGATTGGGTGCAGATTAGAATATACCACAAGAGATGGGCTTCATACTTGGCACTCTTAGTAGACACAGGCTGGTCATGCAACTTCTGAACGGGTCTGGAAGCAGAAGATACAACTGGCTCCTGGGAAGAGTCTGGGCTCTCACTTGACTCGCAGTACTCGTTGTCTTGATCCATGACCAGACTGCTTATGGTCAGCAAGTGTTTGCCCTTAGGGGATATTTCAGGAGGGACTGAGATCTCAGAAGCTTGATTCTCCTCTTCTTTCTGTTTCTTCGTTCTGTGGGATACAGAAGGAGACAGTTGCTTGGGGAAAGAAAAGTCTGTTTCATCCAGTTTGGTGAAGAGTGCATCAGAATCCTCGGAGTCTGACAGGATCTTGAAAGCTTCTCTCAGAACAGAAATCCCGTACATGGTTGCAATTCCAGAGGGCAGCCTACAAAACAAACAGAACCGAGCAGCTTGTAAAGAAATCACCAAGGTGGCTCCACTTCACCGAAATGAGGCTTCTCCCTTACAGTGTGACCCTCAGCAACGGGCCCTAGGGTGTAAATAGTCTATTGAGGAAGCAGGCCTTGAGAGAACGTGCCCAGGCACCCTGATGCCCTGCTGTGCTCGCCCAAGGCCTGAACCATACAGACACCAAACGCTGCTCCGTGACAGCAGCCTCTGCCCGCCCTCCCCAGTTCACACTACCTACTTCTAGTAGTATCCTCGGGAAAAAAACAAGCCACCTTAACAATTTTACTGTGTTCAGACGAGTCACACCAACAGCCTCTGGGGCTGCTTGGGCAGACCTGCTTGGGCTGGCACTCGCGGAAGTTACGAGCGGCCTGGACTGAGCAAACCACCCCTCGGAAGAGACCTGCTGCCACACTTCACCCACCACGCAGGGCCAGACTCCTCTGCCCACCTTTCTGAGTCCCGGGAGGGCACTCCTGGAGGTTCTGGAGTTGTAGCTGCTGGTTCTTTAGGCATTTCCATAGGCTCTGAAGCATCTTTTGAGATATGAACCGCTGCTATCATACGTTCAGGAGTTGCTGCTGGGTCAGTAGCTCTTTTCATATCCTTGGGAACTGCTGCTGGCTTGTCTGCCCTTTCTGCAGGGCTGGGAGCTCCCTCCAGCTCTTCTGCTGTCTCTGTGGGCTCCAGAGCTTCTGCTGCGCCTTCTGCCCTCCCCAAGGGCTCCAGAGCTGCTGCCTGGTCCTTTGACCCATTTGTAGACTCAGGAGTCACTGATAAGCATTTTGATTCTTTGGCACATTCTGAACTCAAAGTCTTTTTCATTATCTTGGACAGAGGAAAAAACCACGTAACCATTATGAAGATGATTCCTTGTGCTACCATCTGATTTTATCCCCTCCCCAAAGGCATTTTAAGCTGCTACTTGCAGTTCAATCGGCACCACGTACAGAGTCTATCAATTAGAACTTGTTACACAGGTTGAAAAATGTGTTTACCTGCATAAATCTTTTAGGAACAGACTCAACTATTTTGGATTCAACCCGCTAATTAGGTGTCTAAACTCTAACTCATTACTAGCACAGAAGGCATGTGGAAGCCAAATTACTGTATTTCATTGTCTCAGGGCAAAATAAGAGGCAGTTCTCCCCAAATCTGCACCTCGTGGCACCCTCCTGCTGCCCCTAGCCAGGGCAGAAGGCAGTGCAGCATGGGCGGCCAGGCGAGCAGGACAGACAAGTACCGTCAGCAGCAGTGGCTCCGAATCATCCACATAGGTCTCCAGGAACTGAAACACGCTCTGCTGGAAGTTCTTGTAAGAGAAATTTTTGACTATTGGATGAGTGAAATTCTTCTCCCGGATGAGAGTCAGCAACTCATTCCTCTTTTTCTAGAAAAGTAAGAGCACTCTGAGTATGTACAAGGGTGTAAATGACAACCATGGGAGGAGGATCTGGGGGAGGATCAGGCCTTTCCTATCTGACATTCCGCAGGCACAACTAATTTAAACTGACACAAGGTTGGGAAAAGGCCAGAGGAACAGGAGAGCCCTCTTGTTTCAGCAGTTCTGACTTTTTGCTTCCAGTGCCCAAGACACTGCATCGTTTACAGAAATAGGAACAGGGACTCTTTCTGCTTTCAAAACCAGCCCCTTCTTCCAAACTTGTGCTCTACACATGAGCTTGAGTTTGCCTCCGGGCAGAGGATAAATGTGGATGCCTGGGGGACCCACAAAAATACATGAAGGAACCTGAGTGACAGACATAGCTCTGAAGTGACGATCAAAATGCTTTAGAAACGTGTAACACTGAGGGCCCATCGTTCAAGGGGGACTCCTTCCATTTCATCCCCCTACCCTTTCTTCTTGGTCAGGTGTCCCCAGGAGCCATGCTTCTCGGGGAAACCTTTTACACCTGCTATACAGGTCACAAGTGGCCCACCCCAGTACCCCGTAAGACATATCAGACCACCCCCAAATATCCCCAAAGCAGCCATCTCTCACTCTAACACAGACCCACCTGGTTTTTGACCTCCTTCCCCATATGCCTCTTGACAATTTTGAAGGCTTTATCAAACTCTCTGTTTTTGATGCAGACAACAACAGCCTACAGAAGAAAACAAATAACAGTTTCTCTACTGACACTGAACTGACCGTGCCCTCTAGATCAGCTTTGGAAAACAACTTCCACAGAAAAAAACATTTCCTGCTTTAACTGATGAAGAAGCACATACGCTGAAGATGCACGTTTGCGGCCAAGTCAGTGCTAAGGCAGGTGTTCTACACACGAGGGAATTCCCACTGCCATTTGCACAAGACCATTTTAATACAAAAGACGAGCAAAGCGTTTATTGAAAAAGGCCTTACAGCTTCCTTCACCATCTTCTGAACAGTTTCCATCGTCTTCTCAGCCACAGAGAATTCTCTCTGAACGAGGTCCAGGACACCAATTGCTGACTCAAGAGGGGTGAGCTCTGACTCTTTATCGAAGGTGCAATCTGCAAGAATTCACAGGCGCCCATTCGCGAGGCGCTCACAGGGATGCCTTACGCAGTTAGTGACTCGCTCATTCTGACTGCAAATTCTAGAGCTACTGAGAAGAAATACAAGACATTGCCAAACGTCTAAACTGCACGATCCCCCGTCCAGGCAGGGAAAGGTGCAGAAGCACCACTTGACTACAAATAATTGATCTGGGGGAGCACTTCAGAAGCCGCGAGGCTGAGCAGAAGTCACAAGGCTGGTCCGTTTGGTAGCAGGACAGCCCTGGAGCTTGGGTTCAAGCACACCGCTCACGGCTACTGCAACACGATACAGATATGGCCACGCTCCCCGGCCCCTCACCCTCAGGGGAAAGCTCCTACAGCTTAACAGCTTCAGCCCAGAGCCCTGCTCTGTGCAGAAAGACAGCTCCTGGGAGCCGCAGGGGCACTGCCACAGAGCAGGGCACACTCCAGCTGGGGCAGAGGGATGTGAGCCTGCTCTGGGGTTCCCCCAGCGCCTTACTGTGAGGGTTGGGGACCCACCGAGGTTCTCGCCTTCCTCAATCCGCGACAGGAGTTGCATTATGCGCAGCATCTTGGACACCGTGCAGTCCTGCTCCAGGGGCCGTACAAGCAGCGCTGCGGGACGAGGTGTGTGTGGGGGTTACACCGGTACAGCGCAGCGCAGCCCAGCCTCTCCCCGGCCCCGGCTGCCCTCACCCCCAGCCCGGGCCTGCCCCTTCCCACCCGCCGCCGTCCCCGCGGGCCCCCCAGG
>NW_020799114.1:1155838-1162665 GCF_003259725.1 Athene cunicularia | reverse complement strand
CTGTTCAAATAATCTGTGACCAAAGGCCAGAAAAGGCAACAATTAGACACTGCTTCAGTGACTACACAGAATCAAGGGGAAATATTACCCCCTAAACCCCCGATACCTGCAGTTACAGCAACTCAGAGCTCCAAAGCAGAACAGTTTATCAGACAACTGTAACTTCTAAACAAGACAAACGCTCCTGGTTCTGATCAGCTACACATTGTTCCCCTGTCACTCAACAGTGGGGTAACAGATATAAAGTGTAGTTTTGCTAATAAATTAGGCCTTGATCTACATTTACAAGTTTCACCATGTCAGCGAGGAGGGTACGTAGCAGAGTGTTGTGTCAGCCATGCTGGCACCGTTAGAACAGTAGCCTTATTCTTCTCCCTTTCCCCAGTCCAAGTAGATCTTTTTCACGTCAGAAAAACACTAATGGGATAAAGGGCTTGGAAAGGGCAATGTGAAATATCATCCCAAGGTAACATTCAGGACACCGCTAAGTCTGGCTTGCTGGGGGCGGGGAGTGAAGCATTTTTCTGGGCCCATTTATAACACTGCAGGTGTCCCGGGGAGCACGTCCCAGACACCATCTTACACAGAGAATGTCAGGAGGAAGACTGACCACCACACAGGGTCTGTGCTCTGAAACACAGCCATTCACACTGGCATAAATACCCTGACAAGATTCTTCTAACTCTTCAAGTCTGAAAAGCGATAAGCAGCAACCGTAACTGGAACATGGAGGCAAGCGGAAGGACAAGGCAGGAGTTTCCACAAGTACCATCCCAGCCTCCAGCTGGTTTGGGCTCTTCCTAAAGACCACAGCGTTTTGTTATTTAGAAACCAGCAGTTAATTGCTTCCCACATTTTTGCCTGGTCTTCCCCTGAATCTACTTAACCTTCTTGCACCCACAACAACCTTTGGCAAGGAGTTCCACGGGTCTGCTCCCTGTTGCGTGAAGAAACTGCATTTGTTTGTGCTGAACCTGGCTCCAGCCAGCTTCTTTGGTGTCCCCTGGTTCTCGTACTAGACTTTTAGATGCAGGCAAACATGACAGATTTCAGAAACTAGGGGAGTTAACATGCATTCTTCAAAACACAGCCTCCACCCTGCCCGTTTCATTGGATCAGCAGAGGTAGCTGAGCCCACTGCCTTGCACTCCACTGCCCTCCCTCAGGAATTTGACAGATGCCAGATGACAGGGTTGGCCTAGTGCCGGGGAACCCAAGCGCTGGAGGGGGTGTGCATGCAGGAGGAGGCAGTCAGCTGCTCCCAAAATCCTCACGTACCAGCTGGAAAACTCCTGGTCTTGTGAACTGACCCTGGAGCGGGAATCTGAGTCCCTTAACTCTGCTCGCAGCTCCAGGCCCGCTGCTCCCCGGCATCCCGGTACGCTCAGACGTACGCTCATCTGTAGGGTCCTACAAGTTCTGAGATCGTTCTCCACCCGCCCGAAGGTCAACACAGAGGGGCAGAAGAAGGATGCCTTCCTCATCCTCTTCCAACCACCAGCTCCATGCTCCCAGGAAAACCAGTGTTTTCTGTAGCACTGGTTACCTTATTTCAGCTGGGAAATACAGGCCAGCAGCGAAACAGCCACCAGTAAACGATGCAAGATGCCCTGAGCCACACGTTTCACCTCGGGCACCACTGAGGTCCAGAGCTCTGTTAAACTTGGCCTAGCACCCCCAACCCAGAGCCAGCACCCTCACAGATGGGTGCTCAGAGCTGGCGGGAGCACCCAGGCCTAACTCAGAAGGTTAAGGTTTAATTAAACACAACCTGCATTTGCAGACAGGATTGAATACTTCAAGTATTAGATGCTGTTATTTTGTACTTTGTGGGGTTTTTTACTTTATGCTCTTTATTCTAATCTTTTGAGCAGCCAGGACAATTTCATACACCACTTACACCTGTTCCTCATACTCCAGCCACCCACAAATCCCACCCCCCCGACCTGTAACAACACTACAAGGTCCCTGCATCGGTGTCCTGGTGCAGAGATTTTCCCACAGTCACTCAGATTTTGCGTACCTTTGGTTTCCCAGTAAGGGCCAGGAACTGGTGCCCTGAGGAGGTGAGCAGAGCCCATGGATTAGGGGGTGGGTCTCTGCTGCTCCAGGACATCTTCCGCTGGGAGGCATCGGCGCTTTGGCCCAGGGAACATCACTGACACCGTTCTGGGGACTATTTCACCTGAGGTGGAAAAGCACGTGAAAATTCCTGTCGCATTAGGTTATCCAGGATACTCTCCTCCCTCCACCCCTGGCCAAAGGAGGAGGAAACGCACATGAGAAAAATCCACGTGTCAAATGGAAAACAGTAAAACTGGGAGGGATTTTTTTTTTTATTGGCAAAGGGAGACAAAAATAATCTGAGCAAGCAAGGAGGGTGGCTGTTCAGCCGGGGCAGCATGACTGCCCTGGGGAGAGCCAGCACAGAACAGAGTGGTGTGAGCGGGACACAGTGAGTCAGGGCCATCATGCTGGGAGGGATGTGGAGAGAGACACCAACAGCTGGTCCCTGGGGTGAGAGGACACAACAGCGATGTGCTTTGGTTAAAATGCTTTTCTGTATGAAAAATTCACAAGCAAAATGGTTTTGCTCTTTTTCTGTCACAAGATTCAAGTACAGGCAACAGGGCTGGGAGCCCTCAACTCCGCCATTGTCCCCTCGATTCAAGGAGGGGCCGACAGCAGTAGCGTGGGATCAGATGCCCTCACAACCTTTCAAACACTGCTGCTGCTCTCCTGACTAAAATACTCCATGTTTTCTGAAAAGCTTGGTAGCTTCCACACCTGATACACCCTGCTCCAACCTGATGTGCCAGCCACTTTGGCAGATCCTGTCAGCCCAGTGCAGGTTTTAGGATTTTGAGTAATTTCTTTTTGCTCAAAGATGAGAGTAGAGAGTCCCCACAGTCCTCTCACTGGGGAAACAATGCTTTCTCTGAGACATCCGGACAAAGCCATTCAGGGACTACCTGCCGTCTCCAAGCCAGGCTTTGCTCAGGAAAAGCAGCAGAGCTGCTGCTCAGGAGATCCACTTCCTCGGCCCCCTGCCTCCTCCTGCCCATGCCCCTCCAGGGCTGCCATCGCCTCCTCCTGCCCGCCAGCACCTCCCTGGTGAAGGCGACATCCCTTCGGACCTGGCGGGAGTGCTGCTCAGTAGATCACTCACACCCCATCAGAGGGGACCTCTCCGAGGTTAGAAGAGAGCGACGAGGTTTCTGCAGCTCCTGGGAGAGTTTGGACGGCGGGAGCTGAAGGAGCTGTAGCACAGTGACTGACGGATGTCGGAGAGCTGTAATCACCCCGGCAGAGCCGCGGGCAGCTGAGAAGGTGCTAATCTCCCTGTGAGCTGCTGGAGCCAGGAGAGGGCATGTGACGGGCCGCAGCCTTGGCACCTCAACCGAGGCTTCCTTCCCACACCGTTTGATGGCCTGCCTGGGCCAGTTATGCCTTAACAGCACCCAGCACTGGAAAACGAGCCTGAAATCTGATTTCCAGGGTAAATACAGAAATACACACCATTGTTTTACACTGTGAGTCTTCTACGATGAAAAGGAAGCAGGGATTATGGGAGCAGGCAGTGGACCTGGAATGCAAGTGGCCTCACTGTCCAGTTTCACTGAATCCTTGTCCGGTGTCATCATCATTTTTTTTTTCAGGAAAAGGTTTGGTGTTTTGTGTGCCAAAAGAAACACTGGGCAGGAAGACCCAAATTACAGTCATGTTTGTGCTTTTTAGTCTTTAACTAGTTGATTTATGGATTCTGATGAAGTGATTACAGAGGAAAGAAAACATTCCAGGGAACAAGATCTGCACGTTGCCACAGTCTCGTGTCTGTCTTTCTGTATGAGTTACAGTGGAAAAGAAAACAGGAAGATCACCAGGGGCACCTGGTCACCACGCACTCCTTTATTCTCTGTCACAGCGCGCCGGCTGCGCGCACGGTGCTGCACCGAACAGAAGGCAACAGCACCTGCCCTCAAGGCTTGCTCTCTAGACAGACACACCACCGACTTCTGACTTCTGTTTGGGCTCGATAAGGGTAAGGAAGAGCAGCGACTGAATTCTGTTGCTCAATAAATATAGAACTTGTTTGTTACCATGATCATTATTTGTATTGCTAACGTGCCTGGAAAGCCTGGTCACGGCCCAGGATGCCACTGTGCTACGCAAAACAGACACCGCGCCAAGGAGTCTTCAAAAGGCAGTGGACAGCTACAGAAAAACAGGCGGCAACAAAACAGCAAAAAAGGGAAATGCTGAGGAGGATAATGAGATTGCTTCACAAAATATACAGACAAACCCTCCAGGCATGAGAGCTGCAGAAAAAAAAGCACAAAGGCACTTATTAAAAAGAATTGATCGAGTAGGTTATAGAAGCTGATGCTGTGAAGCAATCCAAGGCAAAGTTAAGTACTTCATATTGAAATCAAGACAGGCAGGAACGTGCTGGGGAGGATCTAGAAAAAAAGAGACGTAGTTCTTGATGCAACCAAGGGATGGGGCCAGCAGAAACGTGCCAAGAGATGGGTAGCCTGGTCAAAGCGAGAGGGCAGAGCGATCTTCAGAGCAGCTCTGCGTGTGAAATGATACATGACTGTGCTTGCCAAGGCCAGCAGAGGATGTTATGGCCACGGGGGTGCACGATGGTGCAATCCTGTGTTAGTTGACGGTATGTAGTCTGGCTGGGGGGGAGCTTCCCTTGGAGCAAGGCTACATATCAAAGTGCAAGGAGCTAGAAATGCTTCTATGTCAGAGAGGATACTCAAGTTATGCACAGAATTAGAGAAACCTCCCTAATGACTGAAAAAAGATACACAGAAGGGATCAAAAGAAGAAGCAGCAGCTCAATATTTAAGCTACACTGAGACTGAGCTATTGATTAGGTAACTAACTCTGAGGAAGCTTCAGAACCACAGGCTAAGACTTCAACGATATACAAATATCTGGTTAAGTAAATGTATGGACTTGCCCAAACAGAGAAGATTCCTGAATTGATAGATGAAGCATCTGTATTGCTCTGAAACAGCTGGAGAGGAAGCCATGAGGTCTGCGCCCTCCAGCCTGCAACAAAGCTAGAGAGGAAAGGAGGCCAAAGATTTCAGGAACAATGTGACTTTAGCAGCTGCTTTGCACAGCCCAAGCACGTACAGACAGAGCACTGGTTCTGAGACTTGGCTCAGAAGAAGCCACTGCAGACTTTATTGGGCAAGGAGTGGGCAATAAGTGTATATTTAAAGAAGGACTTCAAGCATGCACGCATTGCCTCAGCTAAAATAAAAAAAGCTATCACAGATGAAAGCACCGAGAGACAGAAATATTCTAGCTTTATGGCTGTCTTGGTAAGTGTCATAAAGTAACACAGAGTTCAATTTAGAGGGAGGCCACACACAAGCCCACAATTCACCAGGGCAATAGAGCAAAGGCAGCGCGTGCAACCACGTGCTGCGCTACCTACCAGGCTTTCGGAGAAGCAGAAACCCCAGTTTGCTGTGCCAGCGGAGCATGAGTAAGAATTCTGATGAAAGACAACAAGCTCGCTGGGAAGCACAAGGCAGTAAACGCACTGAGAAAGACAAACACTCTTTGCTCCAGCTATGAGAACTGAGCGCCTTAAGGAACAATATGAGGAAAAGTCACCAGCACCCCAGGTATCAAAGGACATGAAACATTTAGTAAAGTTCAACTATTGCTGCGGTTTATCCAGATTTATAGCCTGTTTCCTCAGACAGAGAACACACTGACGGCAGGAGATGGATTTCAATCCTACACAAATCAGACTCAAATGACTCCTCTCTCCACACTTTATTCTTTACCTAGTACAGTGGTTTTATTTCCTTACTACTTCTTTGGCTGCACCTTGATTGATCCCCATTTCTTTATGCAAAACCAGCAGACAAAGGCCGGGAGAAGCCAGTGTATGAAAACCAGCTGCGACGCCAGGTCTCAGACCTGAATTTCAGCCACCTGCCTTTGTACTGGAGTGGATGTGGATGGCTCGGTTAGTCAGGATAACATCTGGGAGCTGATAAATCTCCCAGGCTGTACCATTAGGTGTGCTCAGGCCCACAGAGATCCCAGCTGAGGGCCAAGCCAGGTATGGGTACCTGCTTCAGTTGAGCTCCTTTTCCAATCCCAGCTGTAGCAAACGGCACAGAACTTAGCCTGCTCAAATTCCCTCTGCATATACCTTTAATATTTAGCCAGCGTTGGTAATAGTGTGAGCACTTCTTACAACATAGGGCATTACTGCTGCCTCAGCAGTTACATTAAAACAAACAGTCCACTGTCCAGCATTACCTGCACTGCAAGTGTAAGAAAATAAATTCCAGAGCCACAAATGCGAGTACACGAATGAAAACTATCGGGTTTACAAGTTATTCAGGTTCTGATCTTCCAAACAGTCTTTCTGTCCCTAAACCTGGCAGGGAAGGGAGAACTTGCCAAGTGACTCACATCACACCTGCATGTGAACACTTTCCTTTACAAACCGATACAAACCCAGAGCTGGAGGCATGCTGCGCCTCCTCCAGCTCCGTTTAGAGATCTGCGAGTTGGCCACCTATTCTATATACGCACAGAAAGAATCAAAACAAAAGGAGCAGCAAAAAACCTGTTCCCACAGGCGCTGGAATCAAAAGGGAGTGCTGCAGCTGAGCCCAGGGACCCTGACAAATGGTTCTTGCCAGCACGCCCTGCGCTTTCCTGCTGAAACAGCCGCTACCTGTCGCCCCCGCACCCACCGCGATGGCTCGTGCGGCGCAGCCCTCCCGACCGCCTCCGCTCCCAGAGGCAACGCCGGGGCGGCCCGTCGCAGGTGCCCGCGC
>NW_020799114.1:1131240-1155788 GCF_003259725.1 Athene cunicularia | reverse complement strand
GCAGGCCCTGGCGGGGTGAGGGGGGCTCCTGTGTCCCTGAGGCAGCTCTCTGGCCCCAATCTTCGGGGCCTCAGCGGCCCAGCACTGCCCGAAGGAGGGGCCCACAAGCCTTGAGGGGGCGCCCCGGGAGACCCGGTGGTCTGTTGGCCGCCTGCACGGTTTATTTGCTCAGGGCAGCTCCTGCCCCTGCTCAAAGATGCCTGTGAGAAATGGGAGAGTGATGGCAGGGCGTGCTGCCAAAGGGCAGCCAGTGAAGGGCTTGTGCTTTTCTACTCGTTTGGTCAACTTCTGTTTCCTTAGGAAGTCTGTTCAGGCATGCCTTACGTGGGAACTCACCTTAGGCCGTGTTACTTCACTTCTGGTCTTGTAGGATAAACAGTATCGGGCTAGGTCAGTAGTTTAAATTTGACACCTCCAGGGATGCCTCAGAACTCAAAGGTGATTCTGTAGGTGAGCATTTGCTGCACTATTGCCTTCCCAGAGGTGACCACGCACGAGCGATTTGGAAGCGATGCAGTCTCTGCTGCCTCATCTCCAGTTCTCTTGGATGCGGGGACAAAAATTGCCTCTAGACTCGATGCTTTTGACTTCTGTTTTTGAGAAGGTTGAGAGTGGTGTCATTTGTGTTTAGAACTGAAAACTGAAATGGTAACAAAATTTCAAAGGGCTTTTATCCCAGCTTAAAATAACACCAAACCCGTAGCATCTACAGGGTAATGTGTGAAAGTGAGTATGAATCAGCTTTAAAGTAAGAGCACTTCATTGAAAACGTGCATGTTGCTGCTTGTTGGTTTTGCTTGTCTAAATTAAACTCTGATTTTCCTCCAGGCATATATGATTAAAGCATGTCTCCTGTGTAGTCATAACACAGGGTGACAAAGCTGCCTTGGTGAGGTGTAGAGGCTTATCAGGAGGAGAGAATGATAACCTGGCAGCTTTTTTATAGTGGCCTGACAGCTGGCTTTCTGTGTACTTTTTGGTATTTATTTATAAAGTTGGACACTGTTTTGTTCATTGGATCCAGCATTGTAACGCTTCATTCAGAATCCGACTTCTGCTTTGAGTCTTCCACTCCAAGTTTATTTTAAGAGAGCCTCTGAGATATTTCAGTGGACAAATTGGGGAGTGTCTGTTACTATGGTGGCTTGAGCTGGCCTTTGCCATAGCCTGTTCTGCACTGCTTATAACGAAAAATCTTGCTTTCACAGGACCATAAATGGCTCCTGGCTGCTTGTTCCTTTGCTGTGTCTGCTGTTGGTTCTCCAGCACTGGTTACAGATGCCTTTGTGTCAGGTGCAGGATCTGAAAAGCTGCCTGCTGAGCTGCTGCTGTTCTTGGGTCTTTGATACTTGAGAGAGACTCGAGGCACCCAGTACACTCGAAAGAAAAGCATGTGGGACAGTAGGAGGGTGCCTGGGGGAAGTGTGGCAGTTTGGTGCTGCAGAGCAGCCGTGGCATGAAGAGTTACCAGCTGATGCTCAGCTGGTTTTTACAGGAGAGCCCGCAGGTCTGGCTGAGGTGAGGGACCGGTTACACATTTAGTCACGTGCATCTGCCGCCAGATGCAGACTGTACTGTGGAGAGCTTGTCGTTGGGGTGGGAGGGAGAAGACAGCTGTGTTGAGTGTGACTAACTCAGGAAGCCTTGAAATGGTGGAGCTGCGAGCAGAGTTAAGGGACTCAGATTCCCGCTCCAGGGTCAGTTCACAAGACCAGGAGTTTTCCAGCTGGTACGCGAGGATTTTGGGAGCAGCTGACTGCCTCCTCCTGCATGCACACCCCCTCCAGCGCTTGGGTTCCCCGGCACTAGGCCAACCCTGTCATCTGGCATCTGTCAAATTCCTGAGGGAGGGCAGTGGAGTGCAAGGCAGTGGGCTCAGCTACCTCTGCTGATCCAATGAAACGGGCAGGGTGGAGGCTGTGTTTTGAAGAATGCTTGTTAACTCCCCTAGTTTCTGAAATCTGTCATGTTTGCCTGCATCTAAAAGTCTAGTACGAGAACCAGGGGACACCAAAGAAGCTGGCTGGAGCCAGGTTCAGCACAAACAAATGCAGTTTCTTCACGCAACAGGGAGCAGACCCGTGGAACTCCTTGCCAAAGGTTGTTGTGGGTGCAAGAAGGTTAAGTAGATTCAGGGGAAGACCAGGCAAAAATGTGGGAAGCAATTAACTGCTGGTTTCTAAATAACAAAACGCTGTGGTCTTTAGGAAGAGCCCAAACCAGCTGGAGGCTGGGATGGTACTTGTGGAAACTCCTGCCTTGTCCTTCCGCTTGCCTCCATGTTCCAGTTACGGTTGCTGCTTATCGCTTTTCAGACTTGAAGAGTTAGAAGAATCTTGTCAGGGTATTTATGCCAGTGTGAATGGCTGTGTTTCAGAGCACAGACCCTGTGTGGTGGTCAGTCTTCCTCCTGACATTCTCTGTGTAAGATGGTGTCTGGGACGTGCTCCCCGGGACACCTGCAGTGTTATAAATGGGCCCAGAAAAATGCTTCACTCCCCGCCCCCAGCAAGCCAGACTTAGCGGTGTCCTGAATGTTACCTTGGGATGATATTTCACATTGCCCTTTCCAAGCCCTTTATCCCATTAGTGTTTTTCTGACGTGAAAAAGATCTACTTGGACTGGGGAAAGGGAGAAGAATAAGGCTACTGTTCTAACGGTGCCAGCATGGCTGACACAACACTCTGCTACGTACCCTCCTCGCTGACATGGTGAAACTTGTAAATGTAGATCAAGGCCTAATTTATTAGCAAAACTACACTTTATATCTGTTACCCCACTGTTGAGTGACAGGGGAACAATGTGTAGCTGATCAGAACCAGGAGCGTTTGTCTTGTTTAGAAGTTACAGTTGTCTGATAAACTGTTCTGCTTTGGAGCTCTGAGTTGCTGTAACTGCAGGTATCGGGGGTTTAGGGGGTAATATTTCCCCTTGATTCTGTGTAGTCACTGAAGCAGTGTCTAATTGTTGCCTTTTCTGGCCTTTGGTCACAGATTATTTGAACAGGATTGCTGAATTCCACTGGAGCGTTACCTTGGAGCGATTGTGTAATCTCGAAGAAGCCTCCCTGCTAAAAGATTTTGAATTCTGCTTCGTGATTCCTGCAGACTTGGTACAACAGGGCAGCCGTTAGCTAGCCAGCTCAAAATCTGTGTGTTTGAAGCATAGATCTGTTTAAACTTCCAATTTACTTTGTTATTTACTGTGTAATAGGAGTAACAATTAAGACATTTATCACATAGCAAAATTCTGCTGAATTATAAGAACATGAACAAAATGCAGGAGATGTGCAAAGACAGCAACTGAGATTTAATGTTTCTGAGACACTGCAGTCTCTTGTGCTTCAGAAAGCCTGTAAGTGCCTGAAATGAGGTGTGATGATTTGAAATCTGAGATAGCCTTATGGCAATAATATAATTTTCTCCCAGATCTAGGTAACTGGGCCACCAGAACACGTGTTATTACTCCTGATTGCGGTAATCTAGAAAAGGAGGTGTAGGCTATGGCTAGAGCCAAAGGGGCTGGTGCTCAGGTAGGTGTGAACGATGAGTGAGGGAGGGGAGGAAGGCAGAGGTACCTCCCTGACAGGCTCTCGGGGGTCTGGTACTGCTCACGCTTACACCCTCACCACACTGGTATTAAAATCCGTGGCGTTACTTGTGCACAATCTGTGATAGACTTATTTTCACAAGCGTTGTTATGATAGAGGGACATGTTTTATCTCCATTTTTACAGGAGATTGGAGAGTGTTTCTCCAGCATACCCTTTTGTCTGTTGCCTGCACCCAGAAGCCACAGCAGCCACCACCACGTCGTGTCTTGGCATGTGCTGCTGCTTCTGAAACCCGTGATAAGTGGGATGAAATCCATCTGAACTGGTTTCCAAATGGAATGAGCCTGGGTTGTGATGACTCTAACCCAAACTGGTCAGTTGGTTTCAAGTATAATGCTCTTCAAATTATGTTTCAAAAGAAGGAAGTAGTCTACTACTGACAGCTTGTCTTTAAAAATACACGGTTCTAACAGAAGTGAGGCTCTTTCCAGGCAGGTGTATAGCTGAGGTAGGGTCTGTGCTTGGAAGAGATGGTTGTTAAAAGTGCTGTTATTGAGATGGAAGTAAAGAGGAGGGAAATATCGGGTGGTTGCTTACACCAAAGAGGCAGCAAGTTTTTAGATTCTTGCCTCCTTGCTACACCAGCAGTACGAAACCATTATTGAATACCCTTCTTTGTCTTTCTGCATTTAATTCCTGTGTACTCTGGGGTCTCTGAAACCTGTGAGGGAGAAGGAGGAATGTCAGAGATCTGGTTTTGCTTATGCTGACTTGCTCCAGCTTTGCAGAGATGTTTTTGGGGAAACCTGTTCTGTGTCTTAAAACAAGCCTTGAAGGATGTGTGGTCGACAAACACCGTTTGTCTAGGTGGCTGCTTGTCCTTGTTTTCTGGCTTGTACGGGACTGGCACATCGTTACTGCACGGGAACTCCTCCCTTTCCTGGCTCACCTCTGACACGGGGGGCTAGGAGCGAAAGCTTTGCATCCCTCCTCGACCTGATGATCTTGTCCTTACCCGATCCAGCAGTCTAATTAGTCGTAGAGCTTAGCATGGCTTCTGAGAGCTCGTTTGTATTTGCAGTGGGTCTGTAACAGCAGTTGCCTCGCAGACATATGCAGGCAGACACTTGGAGGCTGTGACAAGGCGACTCGAGGCTCTCGCCTGCGCAGCGAGTTTCTGTGTTGCCTCGCAGACGCCTTTGCTGCACGGCTCCGGTTCTGCCTTGCTGCTGCTGTTTGCTCGCTCCACGTCCCTACATGGGTAGAGCATCTTCTGAGGTTCACGAATAAAAACAACCTACAACCTTGCTGGCTGACGCAGAAGATGGACTACGTGAGCTGCTAATTAGGCAGTGAGTCATGGAGGGCAAACTTTCTTCACTCACCAGCTTCGAGCATCAGTGACGTTTAAAGGGAATATGGGGTTGTACAACTCCCTGCTTCTGTTCTTCTCTGGACCCTGTTTGGAATTTGGAGAACTTGATTCAAAGATCCCGCTGAAATTACGCTTTTGAGAGCGCCTGCTGTAGCTGTGAGTACTGCAGAGCATGAGGAGGTCTTGGCTGGGGTTTTTTGCCCCTAAATCTCCTGGCAGGCTGGCCCCGCTCCGCACCGCCTCGCCGGGGGCTCTGGAGGTGCCTTGGACTGGTGATGGCTGTTGTGCTTTCACTTCCAAGTGACAGGGGCTCCCTGTAAAACTGTTTTCTCTGCTCAGTGGCGTTGGTCACAGCCTTCCAGAACTGGTGCTTCAAGACTGTTAACGTTGCTGTCAGTGTGTACTTTATTTATTGGGTTTGCTGAAGGCTCCACTGACAGGGAGGTTCCAGTTCTACCACTGTTGTTGAGGAAAACTTCTGAGGACTGGCCCTTGGGCCCACTTCTCTTGTTTGGTTTTGGCCGTTTCTTTTCAGAAACAGACATTTTTCAGCCATTGTTTCCTCTGGAAATTTTTTTTTTTCCACAGTTTGCAGCCCTTTCAGTTTTCATGTTTTCCTGCAGGAGCTGTAGCTTTGAGAAGTTTTGTGGCAGAGTAAATGACTTCCTGTATAAATAGTCTGGTTTTACACTTGCCCGGTATGACAAGGTAAGAATTGTCTGGCTGCAGTTGTGGTTGTCTAGACTAGGGAGTCCTTTCAGAAATACGATATGCCAAAATGTTTTGAAGTTTTTTCTTTTAGCTTGATGATTATAGTGAAGGACAGATGTGCATGAATAAATAATTCTTTTTCTTACTTGTGGATTTAGCAAGTGCATGGCAAGGCTTCAGACCCAAAGATGTGAAGAGGAGTAAACTCTGCCGTTCTTATCTCTTGTACTTTACCATTCTTCTTGCCTCTTGTATATGCAGAGACTGGATGCCACTGAAAGCCAGTATCCACTGCATGTTACTGCAGGTTTTTGTCTGCCCTTTTAGGGTGGATGATCAGGAAAACAAGGTTGTCTTCTTAAAATTCAGTTCTGATTTTTCCATCTGAAATGAGATTTCTGGTGACACGTCCCTAAGAAGTTCTTCTAGAAGGCTTAAAGAAAATGGCCAGCTTCTCATCCTCTGCTTTCCGTGGATCTCTGCAGGCATGGTCATAAAATAGCTGAAAATGGGGCAGTTGTTCTGAGTAATGTGCCTACACAACGTGTGGTGTCCTACCACTGCGGCCCAGCCTGAGCGTGTGATCCGAGAGGCGCAGGAATGATCCAAAGGCTGGTCTCGCTGCAGCCTGTGCCCCTGTGACCTCCCTTGCATGAGGGGACGTGCATCCAGCTCTGTAGTGCACTCGCTCACACCTAGCCCCGCTGATCGTCCCTTCCTTCTCTTTTTTTGTAGGGTGGCTTTTCTGCCAGGGTGGTCCCTGATCCGAGTCCCTCTGAGAACAAGTGAGCCGGAGGGGTGGTGTGGGAGAAACGGCAGCGAGACCTGTAGCCAGGCACGGGGGGAATGAGCAGAGTGGAGCCCCGCTTGGTTTTACAGCCAAGGCAATCTAATAACTGCCTGCTAACCACACTGTGTCCTAGGACTGCAGACTTTGCCCTTCGTGGCTGCTGAGAAAGCTCCACGTTGATTTTGTTACATCCCTGGACAATAAAGGGATTTATTTGGAATAAAGAGCTCTGATATGAGGATTGCAGAATTGGCTGCAGCAACTCACTGGGGTAAACAACTGGGCTGGTTTTGTGTCCACACTGAGTATGTTTGGTATGAGGTGTGATAGCCAAGTGGGAATATTTCGACTTCTGGCAGCAAAAACAGACAAGCTGAAGGAAGGGGGGCAATGACAACTGTTCTGTGTCTGTGGGAAGGAAAAGGATATGACAGAGAAAAACAGGTGTGTGTGTTAGTCCTTTGATCTGAAATTGGGTCTAACACCTCTTCTCCAGTTCCAGGCTTGTAGCCGTCAGAGGCATTTCAGGCAGCAGCGAACAACTCTCCTCCACCAGCACCTTTAGCGCTCATTGCCTGATGATCTAGAAAACTGGGTTAGTCCCTGTGTGCACAGACACCTGACCACTTTATTGGTCTGGGTGGATTAGCTGGTAGTTTAAACTGAACCGTTTGTTCACGTTCACACTGTAAAGAGATTGTACTTTGCTGGCTTTGTGCTTTCCATTGCCAACCTGTTCCTGGAATCATGCTATTGACAGTGCTAGAGGAGAGCCCAACCCATCAAGGAAACCAGAATTGCACCGGGGTGTTTGGTCAGTTCAGACCGCTTGGTCTGACTGTTGTCTGTCACCATCTGCCACCAACAGAAGTGTCAGTGTGGCTGCGGAGCGTCCTGTGGATTTGATACTTCTCTGTCATGGTAACTCCTGAATCTCTGGAAGCGGTATATGATGTCAAATAGTATCAGGTTTTGTGACACTTTTTTTTTTTCCTCTCCCTTCATCATTGAGTGGTTGTACACGGGAGCAAGTTCAGTACTGTTGGGACTGCACTAGAGTCACAGTTTCTTATGCCACTAGAAAACACGATGTATTTCCCCTCCACTCCTCATTGCACAGCTATGTGCAGAGAGAGGCTGTCAGCCAAATACTATGATTTTTTGTAAGTAACTGAAGCAGTAGAATATCCTTTCCTCCACTGGTGGCTGCAAAGGCAGTGTTGTCTTGTGCTTCACTAACAGCTGAGTTGCCTCAGGAGAGTTCTTGAGAAAATCATACAGGAGAGGCTCCTCTGAAGCAAGGGAGCCTGATTTATGCAGCGAAGCCCATGAAAAGTTACATGACGATATCCTTTCTTTTGTATTATTTTCTTGCCCAAGTTAGAGAATCACAGAAAGGATAACTTGCTTGGCTGTGGGGGGCAAAGCTGTGCTTCCCTCTCCATGTTGGGGATTCGCGTCTTTGGAAGCAATTTTATTATGCGAGATGTGTCCAGGCTGAGGTTGGACAATTGAATCTTTGGAAGATTGTATTGGTGATGTTGGTTTGAGGCATCTGCGATGAACAGAGGAGGTTGGAAGGAAGGCTGCTCACGCTCGTGGTGCTCTGTTTGCATCTAGCCCTTTGCTCACCTGAAGATTTCTCTTCCAGCATCCAGGTGGAGAAGAGGTTTTGCTTGAACAAGCTGGTAGAGATGCCACAGAATGCTTCGAAGATGTTGGGCATTCCATGGATGCCAGGGAGATGCTGAAGCAGTACTACATTGGAGAGATCCACCCGGTAAGGACCAGCTGGGTCTGACAGCCTCTCTCAAACACAAACTGCCTAAAAGTGTGACTGTCCGTTGTGTAACCCACTAAACATGTACCCCAAGATGTGTCTTGTGAAATAAGTAAGTAGTTAAGGGGTTTAGGCAGGCTCTGTATTGTTCAGGATTTCTGTTGAGGGAAGAGCATCTCTGTTGAGGAAACAAAACTAAATTAGTCTTCTGTTTCCACCATTCAGAACGGATTTCTCACCACAGTTAAATCAGGGGCACTTAAAGAAGCTCAATCTAATTGGTTCCCTCCTCAGCTGGTGGTACCATAACTTCCCCTTGCCTTGTAATTTAGGGTTCAGGAGGGTGAGAGATCACAGGGGCACGGCACAACCACCAGCTTCCTGCCTGCTACAAAGCCTGTGCCTTTGGGTGCTGAAGGAAGGACTCCTTTGAAAACCGAGTCCAGGCAATTACCCTGTGATGAGGACTGTGTACAGAACAATTCCCTCATAAAGACTGCAGGTTTCTCTTGAAGTCGGTGCTTATCTTTTTTTCTTCTTTTTTTTTACCCTTGACAGCACGATCGTAAAAAAGAAGGCTCTAAGGTAAGCTGTTAGTGTTTTATTTTGCCATTTTAATTTAATGCTGTGGAAACGATGATACGTTCACAAAATGAACAGAGAAGTTGTCACATGGCTTTATTTTTTTTTCCCCCCTTGTGGAGCTCGTGGCTTTGTGTTTACACAAACAACAGCAATGAATAAATCTTCCAAGCAAATTATGCCTTTGGTTTTGTCCTGAAGCTCAGCAGTCACCTCCGTGAAACTGGAAGTGGGTTTTTGTGCCCTCTGTCCCCTGACATCAGTGATGTTATTTCCACACCTTGAGCCACAGACCTTTTTTTTGCATTACTCGCTATGTCCTGACCACTGAACTGTTCGTGTTGTTACGTTCAAGCCAGGAGACAGGCACAGCCACCATGGGCTTGGCTGGAAAACAAGAATTCTCTGTTAACTGCCCTAGTAATCACTGGTGTTTTTTAAAACTCAGGTACTCCTGGATTAGAACAGGGCACAGTGTTGCACAAATGCCTTTGAAATGGATGGGGAGAGGGAAATGGTAATAAATAGAATCCCATCGGAGAGGTAAACGTGCGCCGTGCCACTGGCCCCTCTTCTGGCTTGGCTCGAAGGCTTGGAGCAGGCACAGCCCTGCCCTCAGCAACGCTTCCGTTAGATGGTGTTCAAGGCAGGGCGCTCGCAGAGCAGCGGGAGTCAAGAACTGTCCACACAGAGCGGTGACTGAAGCCCTCGGGAGTGTTTGCTGTAGTCAGACACAGAGAGAATAACTCGGGCTGGGTAAAGCCCACGCTTAGTGCTAACACGGGGCTGCGTGATGATGCGTATGTTCACCTTAAAACGTACTGTTTGGTTCAACTCTGTCTCATAAACAGTATGACGTGCCTAAAATGAAATTAGTAGTAATCTGAGTAGCTCCCTTGGATAGGAGTTAAATATTTTTTACAAATATTTTTCTCTTCTGAGGAGAAAGTCCAGTGAGTTATGTACAGCTAAGGTCTTGCTCCAGTGTACAACACCCGTTTTAAAAGCAGGGCCAAGGATAATTGAGAAATAGTAGCAAGAGCTAGAAGTCAGCAATGTAAAAATAAAAAAGGGGGAACCACACACACAAAACAAAATTTGTATGTTCTTGTGATGCAGCTCAGAGGTAGCTCCCCACAGGTTAAGTGTCGGTTTTCAGCATCCACTGAGTGTGTTATGGCAGAAAAACAAGCACCAGAGCTCTCAATAAATGGAGACAATTTTTTTTTTTTTTTTTGGCTGGTAGATATTAATTAAACTGGAGAGCAGCAACATCCGTGGAGGAGGAAGCTGCAGAGCTGATGAAAGCCTAAATGAGAATTTTGGCTGACTGAAGAAAGTACTTAAATTCTCAAGTTTTATGTGTTTCATGAGCTCATTTAAATTCTCAGAGTTTGGGGTTTTTTTTTGAGAGGGGCACAAGTTCCAGTGTGGAGCTGAGGAGCGGGTTGGTGGATGTGGGTGGGAGGACGAGGGCAGACGTCCCCAGAAACAAACACCCGCGCTTTTGGCAGAGGAGGGGGGGTTACTTTTACTCCATATTTGTAATCACATGTTCAGTTTTGTAGTCTTATTAGCACACGTTTAATGTTTCTTTTTCCCCCTGCTAACTCCCTCTTTCCTCTTCAGAATCCAAGTATGACATCCTCAGGCCAAGCAAGGTATAGTATCCTCTTACAGTAAGAAATTGAGGGGTTAGGGTTCTCCCTCTGTGGAACTGCCCTTAGCTCTAAGGGCAGGAAAAAAACCCCCGGGGGTGTTACTGCACCGGCCTTCCAGCAAGTGGATGGTCCAAAATGAGTCACTGAACTGCAGCACCCTGAGCTGGGGCCGGGTGTGCCCCCTTCGCTGGCAGCGTGGGCGTCCTGCCCTTCAGCAGCCTTGCTGCTCCGGCCCCCGCGCTCACGTCGCACGAGCAAGGTGCAGTTTTTTGGAGGATCTTTACCATAACCAGCCCTGTTTAGTCAAAAATCCTTACAAGCAGAGCAGGGCCCTCATCTTTTGTGGCTGATGCAGAACTCTTTTGCTATGGAGGCTGCTGAAGGTGAGCCTGTGGCCTCTGGTTTATGAGTGAGGAAGATTTATTGTGGGATAGCTGTAGCAATTTCCATCCTTGAGTCAACTCAGCTGTTTGTATAGCACAAATTACAGTCTGACTTATTTAAGGAAAAAAAAAAAACCAAACCCAAACCCAACAACCAATAACAGAAACCCCAAATTGGTTTCTGTATGTGCCGGGCTGGAAACTTCAGCAATGCAGCTGCTATTTTATAAAGCCACCGAGCCACCGTTGCAGGCGTCGGGGCCTGGCGCAGGGGCCGGGCCGAGTGCTGAGCCCCGGGAGTGCGGGTGCGAGCCACGGCCCGTACGGCTGCTCCGAGCTGAGGGGAGGCAGCTCCCGGGAGTCCCGAGATGAAAACAGACGTGTTGTAATTCGTGAGCATCTTGAATCAATTATTAACTTGATACTTTCTTCTGGTTTATGTTGTGTGTATTTTGTTTGTTTGTTTGTTGTCTCCCTCTAGTTTCTGGTCAACATGGCTAATCCCCATCTTTGGAGCACTGGTCATAGGTTTAATGTATCGTTATTACATGTTGGATGGGAGAACCTCGTGAACTGACCATGCGGGGACCTCAGAAAGCCCAAAAAAGAGGCTGTGAGAGAGAGCGCACGCCTGCACCACGTGGAGTTCTGCTTCCCTTCACCTTTTCTGCCTTGCTTTTAGCTTTGAGTCTGTCAAGTGATGTTGATATCCATGGGACCAAGCTAATACCAAGCTCTCTGTCCTCCTAACCCTGGGACCCACGGACCTGTGGTGCTCTCCTCTGGCGGTGGCGGGGCACGTGCCGCTTCCCGGCATTCTCTGCCGTCGGTGTGCGCCCCCCGCGCGTGCTCGTGTGCGCTCTCTCTCGCGCTCTCTCGCTCTCTGAAGTAAACCACAGACAACCTTTTTTTTTCTTTCAATGCCTTTTTGTTAAGCCAGACAACGTGAAACGGCTGCTTAGTGAGCCTGTGGATTTGCCTCAGTCCTCCACACTGCATTGCCAGGAATAAATGGCAAGTTGTCTCCAGTCCTTTCCAGAAAAGACGTCCCGAGATTCGGTTCGGCAGCAACTTTCCCAGTGCATGCAGGCAACACTAATTGGAGCAGCAAGAAATTGTTAGCTTTGCTACCTCTTTCTGTACGTGTCTGTTTTTAACGGTTAAACAAATATAAGTATTTTAAAAGTGATTCAGTTCATCTTGTAATATTTGTACTTGTCCCTTTAAAATGTATATTCTGTGAAACCATTTATACCTGGAATGGGGTTTGTTTGGGTGCTTTTGTGCTGTGTGGGGCAGTGCCAGAAATGGGAACTGACACGTGGCTTCCTGGAATGCAGATTTTTCTTTCTCTGTGAGGTCTTGATCTGACACATGTATTGGAAACAAAAATCATATCTATTGTGAATGTGCACCAGATGGGGGAGAACACCAAATAAATGCGATCTGTCCTCCCTAAATGAAAAGGGAGAAGAAATTCCTCTGGGACTTGTGGCTTATCCTGTTTTTGTCGTGGAATAGAGGGGTTATTTATCTCTTCTGCTGTTTTTGTGTATCGTGCAGTCGGCCTCCCCCAGAGCAGAGCCCCCGTGCGGCTCCAGTGCTGCTGCCTCCAGGGAACGCGTGTTCCGGGGTCGGCACCGCACGAAGCATCTTTTTGAATGGCAGCAAAAAGGGAAGCGACACGCTGGGGTCCTGTTTGTGAAAACCTGTCGGTTGTGGGGTTTTATTCCCTCTTCCATGAAACTGCTCTGTTCCCTGGGAGGTTGTGGAGGAGAATTTCTTGGCTGTGGAGTTACCCTCTGCCTTTTGAATAGTGCAGAGACCGCTGGAGCGGCTCCTCCTGTGCCACGTTTCGGCATGCGCTGGTTTAGTGGCTGCCCCAGCAGTGCCCGCAGAGGGGGCACCCCGCAGAGCTCTGTCTTCCCCCAGGACTTTCCTCGCTGCCATCGACGGTTTCGTCTCTTACAGTGAATTACCTGGCCAGGGAAAGGTGGAGTTCCCCAGTGCCGAGGTGGCTCTTGGATATCCTGTTGCAGGCTACCTTTGTCCCCCATTCTGCCCTGGCTGCTTTGGTGGTCTAGTTTCTGTTTATTCTGTATAAATCTGAGCCAAGGAAAATCCAGTGGGAAAGACCTGGGAAATTCTATTTAGCTGCATTTTAAAGGATAAAGGTGACAGGCCACATAGTTGTACATTAACATAGGTCTTAAACTCAGCAATGGGTCAGTCAATGTAAGTTTATGGAAAATAGATCTTATCAGTCCAACATGATATTTTTATATTCCAGATTAGCTGATAACACACTGATGTGCTGCTTGGGCTTCTGCAAGGCATCTGAATTGATAGTGCATAGTATAGTGCCCGATTTAACAAAATCGATACAAAAATCCACAAGGAGAGATCACAAAGTGAGACTGAACACCCAGTGACCGTGTGAAGAGCAGCCCGTGCTTGTTTAAACTCAGCAGTGACCCGGGAGGAGGCAGATGGAAAACCAGTGAGCTTGGTGATGGCTGCCTGGCGCCGAGGGTCGCAGGGGGTGAATGCTCTGACTGTGCCTTTGGCTTTTAAAAATGCAGAGAAACCCATGGAAATGATTAAAAGCTTGGAAAACTATTGACGGTGAGAAATGAGCCCAATCTGGCTTATCAAAGGGAAGGGCACGTTGTACCATGGAGGTGCTCACACGTGGAATAGAAACTGTCAAAGGGCCTTTGGATCTAGAGGACAGTGCTCTGAAAAAGGCCCCTAGTTAAAGCGAGAGCAGTTCGAACTGGAAATGGTATTTTTTCACATTTATCACTTGAGTCATGAACGGTGACAAGGGTTTAGTGAGGTTTTTAGTGGATTTGCTGTCAACAGAATGTTTTCAAGCCGGAAGGCACGTGCTGGCTGGCACATCATCTTACTGCGTCGGGGCGGTTTGGGGGAGCGTAGGGCCCCCTGCAAGAGCCGCCTGGTTGGGCTCCCACAGCGTCGTGTTGGCACAGGGCTGGGGTGTTGGTGTCGCTGAGATGGGGGAAACGCATCTGGTTTTTCGGTAGGCATCGCTTTCACCTGGATTTTGACTTACTTTCCTTTTTTTTTTTTTTTTTAAATACCATTTTCCTGGTGTTCTCTCTATTAAGTTGCATTTTGGCTGCTCTAAATAACTTTTTGCTATCATCAGATCTTGTCCCTTTGCTATTTACCATTGGGACAGCTGCCTCTCAATTCCCAGTTGTTACAGAGCCTTTTTGTGTTGCTGCTGTTTCCTTTCAACCGATTAACTGCCCAAGGGAGACCTTCAGTCTTGTTCCGGGGCATCTTAGAGCTGTTAAGAGCCTTGTCCAACGCCTGTGGAACCCCAAGCAGCCTCTGCCAAGCAGCTGTCCCTTTCCAGCACACACACCGGCTCCTTCCAAGATCTCGAGGTGCTTGAAGTGCATTTACAGAAGCCACATCAACGTCTTCCCACTTCTCCATTAACTACAAGCTTTGAACAGCCTCGGTGTGCCCAGCACGGGCATCATTTTTACTGGGCTGCCACCCTGCAGACCCTTTCTGAGCTCTCAGTGCGCTGGGGCTGCTCCGAAGGACGACGTCTGCTTGGTGGAGACAGGCTGGCGTGAGCTCCCTGCCCGGGTCCTCCGGCGAGGCGCCGAGGCCAGCCCACCTCTTCTTCCTTTCTTCTTTTCTTCTGGCTTGCTGAATGGTGGGTCCCATGGGTGTGAAGCTGCTCAGTCAACAAAGGAGGCATTAACTAAGCTTGTTTACTTTTATTTGAGGATTAAAAAAGACAATTCCAAATTTTTGTCCTTACGCTGAACTTCTCGCACAGCAAATACTTGTTGCCAGGTTCCCCGCACAATGCAGGCGCTGTCTCAGCTTTCACCCGGCGAGAAAAACTCTCTTGGTGAAATGAAAGCTGGGTGTGTGTGCTTTGCTTCCTTCAGGTGCTTTGGAGAAGGTGTTGAGTGAAGAACTGGAAACACGAGCACGGAGGCAGCTTTCACGGTTAAAGTAACCGCACACCGGCCACCTGGGGAAGGCCAGCAGAGCTGTGCTGGTCTCTTCTGCTGGGCCACGAACCCAAACCCCACGACTGCACAGAAGGCAACGGTTAATTGGGTTGATGGTTTGTGGAGGGTGGGCAGGAGGTTTGAGCGTGTTCCTGGGTTTGCTGAAATGAGCTGCTAAAGGGGAGGAATAGTGAGGGAAGGTGGCGCAGAGCTCTCCGTGCTGCCAGGGTGGGGCTGGGGCGGGGTGGTGAGATGGGAGAGCCCGTGAAATGCCGCTTCTTGTACCCAGAGACCGTCTGCCCGGCGAGTCGCGCTGGGCCGTGTATTGGCTGTGTTCAGTAACGGTGCGCAACGAGCAAGGGCACGATTCTGTCTTCCAACAGGCACAAAATGTCTAGTTGCTCTGTCGCAGTGTAAAGGCGCTGCTCGACAGCCAGCTGGGGTGGCTGCCTGCTTCATGGGGCTTGAAAATCCAGCGTTTGTTGTATTTTACAGACCTGACACGCTCCCATCATTTGAAGCACAGGATCTCTGCTGCACCTCAGTGGGAATTATAATCAGACAAAATGATTCGGGGGGGTTAGTATTCAGCAGCTGCTCGCTGTTTCCCGGAACAATCCTCCCTCTCTGCTGAAGTCTACGTGGGGAATGGTCGGTACTGGCAGTGCTGTGTCGGTGTAAGGTAACCGAAGGGGTAAACTGAATCCCTGAAAATTGCTCTGTGTAGATGTAGCGCAGTTTGAGCAGGAAAATTTTGGTCACAGCAACTGTTCTGCTTAAAACTAATTATTAGTTAAAGCTAAGAAAATGGTGAGCTATGGCAGACACAAGATTTGTCTTCCTGTCAGGAGAGGAAAAATCTTTTTGTTGGCATCAGTTCACGCTGAGCCTGTGCCAAAGATGATCTGGGGAGCGTCGTAACCAAGTGATGCGATTGTTCTCGCAGGGCATTGGGAAAGCAGCAGCACCCTGCAAGCCACGCAACTCAGATTTTTTCAGGGGTGAGCAGGGTTTTCTGTGAAATTCAGTCCATAGTGATCTGAATGCGGATCGTTATGAAGTTCGCAGTTACCAAGCGCTGCACCGTCATTCTCCTTCTGTTCTACAAGTGCTTATTTGTAGTGAAGATCTCTGTGGCCAGCTGATGTATTTCCATTGCTGAGTGCTGGCTGGCTTTTCCAGTTTTGAGAACGTCTGCTCTCGGATCAGCGGCTGCTGCTACAGTATTCCACCCTGTAATAATAACGAGACTTCCAACACGGGCAGCAGGGTTGCTGCGAGGGCTCCCTGATAAACTCCAGTTACCTCTGAGGAAGCCGATGAGCAGCAGCGAGGCGAGGGGAAGGGAGTTGTGTCAGCTAAGGAGCCGTACGGCGTGGGCCGGTGCCGGTAGCGCCGTTGTTGCCGCCTCTGCGGGCGCTGGCACCATCACCATGTGCTACGGGAGCACAGCGTCTTCACCGCAAGAAGAGCGTGTAGGAGGGTTGTTTGCAGTGGAGAGGTGAAACGGAGACCACAAAATACATCTCTTATTTACATGTAGACTTAGAAAAGAATATAATGTCCCACTCCCACAGCTGTCAGCAGAATGTGACTCTTAAAATTTGCCTAATTGTTACTCTCAGGGCCGTTGCAGCAGCCTCAGGGGAGCGGTACCTGGTCAGATCTTCCCAGGAGGGAGCAAGAGATCAGCAGCTGCCGACTTGCAAAAAAGAGCTGGGAAAAGGCAGTGGGAACTGGCTGCTTCAGTCCTGGATTTTAGCTGAAATAATGCAGGGAAGAAAGGCAATTAACTGAGTTGGAAGTGGAGGCTTTGGGGCGAGGGGGCACTTTGGTGCTGGATAATGCACAATCCCCACTGTGCATCCTTCACGCAGGTCCTGGGTATTAAAACTGTCCCGTGGGAAGCAGCTGCTGTGGTCGCTGGACTGGACATCCTCGGTGTGCTTGTAGGAAAGGAAAAACTGACTTGCGATAGGAGGGAAGGTTGTGAATTATTTTCTTGGCAAGCACAATTTCACTGTAAACTTTATCTTTGATCAAGAGAAATTGGATCCAAAATCCACAGAAATAAAAAGGCTTCTGAACTACTTTTAAATCTGCTTCCAAGTACTGTGGGGTCAATACCGAGCATGGTCTCGCATCTCCAAGTATCCAGGAGAATTTTCAGTGTCTGAGACAGAGATGATAAAAAAATTAGGGGAGTCCAAATACTCCGGCGCCTCCTGTTAGTCCCACGTCTCAGCCGCGGCTCTGTGCAGCTGTACGTGGCCCTTTGCTGGTGAAGGAACGTGGAGATCCTTCAGGGAGAGGGAGGAAAGTCACCCCAGCACCTGTGACAAAGGGGGAGGTGACACAATACTCAGCTTGGTCTGTCTGCACCGTCCTCTCTTGATTTCTAATGAAGCTGGTGGTTGTTTACATCATAATTGCTCTCAATCAGTAAATCTCCCATTACTGCTGGATTTTTTTTTCTCCTCCAAAGACTATTTTTACATTACAAATTTACATTTACATTTTAACTGGCCCCTTTTTGCTCCTTTTAAAACCCTTACCCAATATCCCGGAAAGCAGCTCCAAGTCCTGGAGCTGGAGGCTGGCCCAGCCGCCGGCCACGCAGCCAGGGACCCTCAAGCCGTGCTGCCCCCCAGCGCAGCGTGGGGACACGGAGGTGCTGATGTCCCGTGGCAGCAGGAACGGCCACGCGGCAATCCGGACGGCTCCCGGCCACCCCGTGCCTCCATCACGAGGATGAAGTTCACGCCGGTGTCACATGCTCGGTGGTGCCTCTTCTCCAGGGACACCGCTAACAGAAATTACTATAAAACAAGTTTCCTGCCAACCTCAGCAGCTCTAATGAGTCAGGAAGCAGTTATCTGGGAATAGGGGAACTGTTGACAGAGCCTAATTATTTTCTGACAGTCTTTCTAACACAGTTAGAAAATAAAACACCTACATAGGCTTCAAAATTGCAAACGGGGTTAGCAATATTACGCATGCACCTGCTAATTTATCCCCACGATCCTGGTTTAGACTCCCCCCTCACACCTGCTGCTATCCAACTGCTTATGCAGGGAGAGGAGCTTCATTATAAAAAGAGAAAATACCTTAATTACACAGAACACAGAACTTTTAATGGGAAGTCTCCTGTTTCAGTGTCTGGCAGTTAATTGGTTAGGATTTTTGTGTATTTTAGTTATATTTATTCCATATATTCTAACTGTGAAATCAAGCCGTGCGCAGAGCGCGCTGCCGCGCTTCATGGCCGTGCGAGCGAGACCAGGCTCACGGGACCGGGGCCGGACGAGGGTCCCCCCCGCCGAGCAGCAGCCACCAGCACACGCTGCGGGGAAAAACACGTGAAAAAGCAGACGCAGAGCAGGAGCCTGTCCCCGGCTCTGGGGGTCGGCAGGTCCCTGACCCCCGACTCCCAAGCGGAGCCCATCTTCTAAATCTCTGCCGCGGTGACTGGAAAAACCCACGAGAGCTGCGTACGTACCCCCCCAGCTGCAGCCCCTCCCGCTCCTGAACAGGGCGCAGATTTCCTTTGCCGTGTTATTTCAGCTTCCACTGTTTGTGTAACTTCCACAGCTCGGGTCCTGCTCACTGTTTCCACCACAGGCACCGGCTGGAGTTTGCCCTTTTGGGACATTAAAGGTTTTGCCCATCAAGCCAAACTGAAAAGGTTCTACTGAGCTTGTTTAAAGAGTCCCACAGTAAACCTGCCTAGACTGAGCACTGAAACAAAGCAAAAGGCACAAAATGTTCAAAAATCACAGAAGTAAAGAAAAATGCCCAAGTAGGTCAGTGGTCATTCATCTACAACCTCCTTCAGCATGTAAACCTCTCCAGCTTCCAGTTCTGTTTGTGAGCAAGGCCAAGAGCCCAGCACCAGCCCCGGGGCCAGAGGACTCGTCCCCACACTGACTGTTGGGGTTTGGTACCAAACAGACATGGGTGCTCCTCAGCCGCCCTCTCCACCAGCTGGTGTCAATCCCTCCTACGCCGTCCCCTAATTTTCCTGGACAGCGAACACCAACCAGATGTCATCTGCTGTCAGCACAGAACAGCGATAGAGCGTGGTGTGAAGTTGTGACCTGGGGCTGGTGAGAACACCCAGGAGACAGATTTGATTAAACACTCTAGTTGCTCTTGTAGCTTAAACCTCACTCAGAGCTTGGGCAAGTCAAGGGATGTTGGAGGCCAAGGTCCTGACCAGCGCAGTCAGCGTCGTAGGTGCCGCAGGGTCCTCTGCCCTGTGCCCCCGCCACTGCCTGCTGCACCCAGCGTAGGAGCAGCGGGAATTCTGCTTTTCGTGTATTCCCACCTCCCAGAATAACCCTTTGTCTTAAGGTTTGTCACAGGCCCCGGTGCGGTGTCGCTCCGTAGGCTGCACGGGTGGTGGCCCTGAGTCACACAGCAGCTTTCGCCGCCCTCAGGTAAATCTGCGCCCCAGGTCGCTGTGTTGATGCTGGGTACGTGCAACATCCCCAACACCCGCCTGCGCTCTGGCCTGTGAAGTCGGCCCGTTCACCTGCCCGCGCTTCACCTTTTTACTTCTCTGCCCCTTTCAACGTATCTGGTAACTGAAGCTGATTTCAAAACGCTAAGATAAGAGGTGCAGTCCCACTGTCCCCGGCAGCACCTCCGCTGCATGCTCCACGCGGCTTTTTCACATGCTGGGGACCACAGGAGGGGTTTATGGCTCCAGCTGGACTCCAATAAACCTTGGACTTGTGTTTTGCTGACCCGGCTCAGTGTGGTTATTTCTCCAAGTCCCACTGCCAGGCACTGCTCCATGCTGCACCCCGGACTAATTGTATTTAGTTATTAAAAAATCTAATTGTACAGGACTGCCTTCTTCACCCAAAGAGCAGATCATCTATTCTTTCTTCAAATCTGGCCTTTGCTCCTGGTCTGCCCCTCTCCGGTGATGGTGCCCAGGAGTGCTGGGGCCCTGTCTCTGAGGATGTCGCCCCCCAGCTCTCACCCCCAGCCACTATCATGACCTTGCTTTAGGAGTTTACCCCAGGCCGGGTCAGCTGTAGGTGGGGATTGAACAGCCTGGCTGCTCCTGCCTCAGGACACCTTTTTTCTCTGCTTTTACCCTCACTCTGTGTCGTCATCCGTGCTCTACCCTTCTCAGGACTCTGCAAAGCTCCTCCCAGCCCCAAGCCCTCCATAAGCCGACACGGCCGCATGGGACCTGCGAGCTTCCGTGGGAAAGCTGCGAGAGGTGGCCGTGCCTTGCTGTTTGCTGTTGTGACTTCAGCCAATTCCAGAGACATTTGCCCACTTTCGGGTGCACGGTCAGTCCTGGGGACGCCCCGTCCCTCGGGAGCTCTGCCTGCCAGTGGCATTCCCAGCGGACACACCTGCCTCGGGAAGGCCCGTTCAAGGCCCCGGCGGCTGCAGGAGCGCTGGGCAGCAGATGCTGGCTCTGGATGTGCAGGCCGCGGGCTGCGGGCGGGCAGAAGCACTTCCCCTGGGTCTCGCCCCTGAGCAGAGTGTGCTCGTGCCACCTGCGGCTGCGCTGGCAACACAAACAGCCGTGGGCCGCAGGGTGACCTGTCCCTGCTGCAGCCTGAGCCCTGCGCGGTCGCGTGGCTGCTGCTGCTGTGCCAGGAGCATCTGGGATTTCGGCACTGCCAGGTCTTGCTGCCCAGCACTGGATTCCTTTGCCCTCAAAGGCAGCGCAGCTACCTGCTCCATCCCGATTGCTCTGTCTCTCATTGCTCCCCTTTCAGGAGCGAGAGCTAATTTTCTTCTCCGCCACAGATCATCTGTTAGTAGCACCTTCTCAGAAAGCCTTTGTTTCCCTCATTATTTAGACAGGAGGTGATTATAGCACAGACTTACATTTTTTCCCCTGGATACTTCCCAGATGGTTTGATTTTGTAATGCCAGCACAGGAGTAGAGCTCTCTTCTCCAGAGGCATCCCTCCCTCACCCAGCACAGATGAATCCACCTTCCCTCCCAGGGCTGGCAGGTATGCGATTGCCAAAGGGGGATCTTTCCCGAAGTACAATGGCTCCACAGCTTTTTTTTTCCCCCTCTCTAAACTTCCCACCATAAAAATAATTGCCAGTTGTTCAGTAAATTTATCAGCTAATCCTTTTAATTCCGCAGTCATATAATCTGAGCCTGCCAATTTGCACAGTGCTGTGTACACTCAGCTCTCCTCTTTTCTCCTGCATGCTGACAGCTATACGAGGCCCCTGTGCAGTTCAGCTAAATAATGCCTTTAGACTCACGCTTTGAAATTCTTTCTTTCTTGGTTTTTATAGCTGGTGTTTTACCTTATTTCAATCGCTTAGCGTTGCTATGTTTGGCAAATAGCTTTGCTGGTTTTCATACTCTTAGGTAGCCTGACCAGGTGGGCTGCGGTCCTGCAGGCACGCTGAACTGAGCTGAGCTGAGCTGAGCTGAGCTGAGCTGAACAGAGCTGAGCTGAGCTGGGTGTGGGTGGGCTACCCTGAGCAAGTGTCACCTCTCCACTGCACAACCTGCCCTGTGCTGGCACTAGTGCTGAGGAGGATGGACTCCAGCTTGGAAACTGATCCCACTGCAAAATAACCTCACCAAAAAAAAAATTATTAGCTTTAGACAGACTATTATCACCACTCACTGCAGGGCTGAGGAGCTCTAGTGCCGGCCATGGGAGGGGGTGAAGCATGTGGTCTGGGGCACAACTACCTCTTTCTACAGCAGCTTCCAGTAACATTGGGCTGCAGCGACAGTCTCCCAGTCACCGCTGCAGCGATGTGACGCAGCTGTGGTTGTCACCTCTGCCGCATCGCCAGCCTCGACACCCCCTGCATCGCCTCCCGTGTCCAGCCGGACATTTTGTGAAGGGGCTTCTGCGTGTGCACTTGGAAAATCAGCAGAGCCAGCGCATGTGGCACGAGGATGTGGATACCCCGGGACAGCAACAGGGCTTTCAATTTTACCTGGTCAGGTAAAGAAAAAGCCCGCAATTTGGCACAGGAGGGATGGAACGCTGTTTTCAAACCATGCAGTAAAGCAGCGCCCCGGTGTCTCCTGACAGAGCTTGCTCACACGCTCCTGTTTCAACAGGCAGTGGTGATCCTTGCAGCTCCGCTGCCTGCAGGTCCCAGGTCCCTACTCCTTGTGCCTGGGAACGAGCTGACATCTTCCAGGATGACAAACAAATGGCAGCAACTGAGGACAGTCTGAGCGCCCTGGGTGATACACAAAGGTTCCTGCATCTGGGATCTTCCATTAAGGACCCCCAGATAACACTCTCCCCCTTTGCAAAGCAGTGTGCTGCCCATCCCAGCTTCCCACGGCCGCCAGTCGGGAGCTGCGCTTGTTCTCAGGTGGTCAGAGAGCCCATGCACCGTCTCTTCACTGCTATGGACAGCTCAAATCACAGACAGCTTCTCAGCGGCTCGTGGACCATGAAACTGTCCATGAAATGGCTTCAGCTGTAATCCCAGGTGTGACTCCTGTGGTTCCCTTTGTTCCATGAACAACAGGATTATTTTGCTCTGGTAACATTGGCAGAATCAGCTCTCTGAAGGTGGCTACCTGGGTCCCCCTCGCCTCCTTTCAGTGAGGGACTTTTTTGCCAAAGTCAGTCAGTCAGAACTTGGCAGCGGCACACTGCCCTCCCTCCCAAAGTTGGGAGCCCCTCCTTGCCATCACCATAACTTAAGGAACTGCAAAGCAGACAGTGGGTTGCCACAAGGAAATGTTGCCTGTCGGCTGAATGAGTGTGGTGATCACAGCAATACCCTTTGGAAGATTTTTAACTCGGGAGGATACTCGGGCCCAGCTTGAAGCAAATGAACAATGTCCTCACATGATGCTGTCTGCCCGCTCCACTTGGCACAGGAGCCTCGAGAGCGGAGGAAAAGGCCCCGCATGAGCTCTGGGCACAGGCAGTGGAGAAACTTGCTTGGCGCTTCTGAAAGGCAGCAGCACAGCTCTGCTGGCAGCAGCAAGCAGCCGGGATGTGTCCCGGCGGCCTCGACAGCCTATTCCGAGCGGAACGCATGAGTGCCGCTCTTGTTTCGCACAGCAGCACGCCAGCGGCCAGAACTGTTCCCAGGGATGATTTTATTTACTGTGGAAGGAGAAAACACACCTTGCTTTGTTTGTGTTTCAGCCTCAGAAATGCTCCGCTCTGCAGACATGATAAAAATAACGCTTTTAATAACAATTGTATTTTTTTCCACCGTGTTGGTGAACGCTGCTGAGCACCCTGACACAGCACCAGGATTGCTGTGTGCTGTCATGAGCACTGCTGGGGCATCCAGGCCGTAACCACCCAGGGAAGGGTCCTTGCAGGCCTCCACACGCCACGGGCAGGGGGCTGGTCACCGGCACGGCCCCGGTGTGATGGCCGCTGCACGGCGGGACGTTTCCCCGCTCCCCGGGGCACACGCTGGCTGCCTTAGCAGGCAACACGGTGACTCCTTCAGGGAAAGGCCTTGCTGGATAAATCTTTACACACCTGAGCACGAGCTGGTGCAAAGCTGTAATGGGCGAGTACGTGGCGGGGCATAAAGGCAAGACACGGTAGGGTAGCTGGTGAGGGAAAAGGATGTTAGAGTCTAGATACAAATGAGCCCTTGGACAGTGCTGAAATCTGTAGACATACTCCACAGCTCGAGCACCATGCCCTCTGAAAAGCCACAAATGACGATGAAGTCAGGCAGAGGAGAGGAAAAGCCAGCACAGCTCTGGGGGATTAAAGCAGTACGTCTGGGATGAAAGAGATATCTGACTTCAAACAAAACCGAACGCGTACCGTGCAGTTGCCATCATTCTTCCGCAGGGCTGTGAAACTGGGACGCCGTGCGCGTGCCACTCCAAACCGACTCCGAGGGCTGTGTCGGCACCCGGCTTGCGTGGGTACCACGGCGGAACGAGAGCCCAGCACTCCCAAGCACCGAAGCCACAGTTCTGCGAGCGCAGGGGCGCGCTCGGACGTCTAGCGAACGCGCCGGGGAGGCTGCCCGACGCCAGCGGTTGGTGCCGGCCGGTGTTCAGGCTGTCACCAAAAACCCACCCGTGCCCCGCTGTCCTGGCTAGGGGGGTGCAGTGAGTTTCTGGAAGCCGACGAGTGTTTTTGGAGAGCAATTTCGCCGTGATCCAAGGGCGGACTGGCACGGGAGCCGGCTGCGGGAGGGACGGGAGCCAACCTTTCGGCGACAAGAGTCCCGGCAGGGAAACCGGACCCTCTGCCACGCCGGAGGTATGCGCCAGCTGTTCGCAGCTCCTTCCTCCTCCATTTTTCACAGCTTAAGCATTTGCCTGGCACCTCCATTCAGGCACACGGCGAGCCCTCTCACTTTCCGATCCCTTCCCCTTTTCCAGCGCAGGTTTTTGTCACTTTGGAAATGTGATTTTAAATGTGTGGGTGACCTTTCCTAACCTCCTCCTCCTTCTCAGTCTGGGAAACGCTCCCCACCTCCCTCGCCTCCTGAACATTTTAGTCCTCATGTTGTTCCCCACATCTGAGGTACTTCTCTTGAGGTGTACGCTGCCTTCCTTTCGCTTAATTAACGTGCACTGTGGATGCTCTTTCCACACCTCCATTCTGCTTGCTTAGAAATATCCGTGGTTTGATTTGGGACAATATAAACCGGACTTTGTTCGGACCCGGGTTGTGCCGGCAGGCGCCGAGGGGCCTGAGCCCCGGCGGGCTGAGGCGGACGGAGCCGTGATGGCGGCTGCCCC
>NW_020799114.1:1059420-1131190 GCF_003259725.1 Athene cunicularia | reverse complement strand
GAGACAGGTGTGTAACGGCGGCACCGGGGCGGGGGGCAAGCGAACCGGGCGCCTGCGCTCGCCTGGTACCTGAATCCCGGTTTTGACAAGTGCATGGTAACGAGGATGGGGCCGGCGGGAGGAATGTTACGCACTGCACAAGCTTTTAACTCCTTTTCTCTTATTTAAAAGCCTGGAACTCGCCGCTAGTAGCTTGTTGAACGTATCTGCCCACTGGAGGGGGAGCAGTGTGGGGGTGTATGGCAAAAGAAATGGGAAGTCTTCTGTTACCCTGAAGCGAAGGTAGCTAATCAGAGTTTAATTTTATTACAGGAAAGATTAATTTTGTTTTTAGAATTTTTGGAACTAATTGTAATATGCTCATTAATTCCCAGTTGTGTGTCATTAGTGCTGAAGCTAAAAGAAATAAAAGGACTTTAATGAATCAAAGCACATCTTTAAAGCTCTCCAACTGCTCTAAATCATCATCTCGCTTTTAGAGATCCTGAAGTTATCACCAGTGTATAATAGTTTATAAATTTTTTTAAAGATGTTATAACAGGGGTTTAAGGCTCTCCTGTTAGGTAACACACGTATATGCTTATTGGTTTCAGTCCTAGTGAGGGCAATAGAAAAGTGTTTTGAAACCAGGCAGTTCTAATTAAAAAATACAGGTGACGAAATCCCATCAAAATGATGATTTATTCTACTGGGAATTTGAAAAGTGTTAAAGAATTTGTAGAACGTTTAAAACAAAAAGGTTCCACATAAGCTGGGAAGTTTCTTCGTGGGCACATGCTTAACGGAGCAGAACTTGTGAACTCACCAATCTTAACATGAATTCTCAAAATTTTTTATATTTAAAGGACAGGTCGAGTGTCTGTTTCGGGTAGGAAAAGGATCATGAAGTGATTAATTAAGAGCGTATATTTTCTTCCGGTGGTGTTGATGTGGGTTCGGAGCTAGGAAAAGTCCGAAGAATGGTGTTTGATGCTGAGGAGTGGCCATAATGAGCTTCTTGAGCCAAACAAAATGGCACATGGAAGAGGTGTACAAAGCAGTGAATGGTTATAAGGAGGTTAACGCAAGGCTGGCTTTTCCTATTTTGTCATAATAAAAGATCAAGGTGATGTTGAGATGGAATTTAATTTAAATTCTGAACAAATGAATATACTTTTACAGAATGAATATCTAAGCGATCCTCTTTGCTGTGAGGTATACGAGTATGATTTTTAGCTGGATTTAGGAGAAGGTATTAGTGGTTATCTGATTAATCAGAGCACACTTCAGTGTGCCTTTTTTTTTTTTTTCCTAGATAGATATGGATAAACTTATCCTGTGGACAAATGCTCTGGATCAGAGTGTGAATACAACTGATGAGATAAAGGGAAAGGTCTGAACACAGCAAGAAAGCCACAAATATGCATTTGTGATGAGGGTGTGTTAGGAGCATGTAGTTTCTCATGACTGCTCTCCTTTTAGAAATGCAGCTACCCCGCAGTTTGGAATCCAACTCACAGATTGAATTGGGGCCAGTAACTTTTCCTCTGAATCGCATTCCTGTGTGCGCGCCGGGATGGTTGCGGTTTAATGATACCGGTCTTGTAAGTTTGTTGATGCCGATTGCTGTGATGTTTTGGAAATACAGAGATTACCAAAGCGAGAGAAGCTGTAAGATTGGGGCTGCCTTGGGAGAAACTGAGGTTTTCTAACATAAAAATTTTACTGAAATTAAAGTGGAGGAGTCTTAGCATACTGATTAAAATATACTTGCCTTCTCGGAAAAGTGAAGTTACGTTTGAACACCCAGTGAGTCAAAATGTACCTTACGCTAGTGCACTTTTTTATGACATGGTTTGTCCCATTTCCTGGACAGACTGGATGATGTCATTAGTCTGTCCCCGTGTCTGTGTTAAAGTTTTGGCTTGTTAAGGGTTTTGTGGTTCATATTCTTTTTAAAATGTTAAGCACAACTTCTGAAAGCACACAGACTTAAGGGGGAATGTCAGTATGGGCAAAGAGAGAGTTGTTAATTTAAAAATTTGACCTGATAATGCATTTCATTTATCCCTTTTCATTTGTGCGTAGTTTGGGAAAGAGAATATTTTTCTTTGTGTGTCTAAATACTTTATCTTCCAGTTTTTACTCTTGCAGGCGTGGTTCACGAGCAGTTACAGCCACTGTGAATTCCCACTTGGCGAGTTAAAGCTGCCTTGTCCTCTGCCTTTTCTTCGCTGCTCTGCTCATGCCAACACTTAGGTGGCCACACAGTGAACTGGATTGGGGAACTGACCATTTAAAATTAACTCAATTTTTCCTTTATTCCTTCTCACGCTTCCCCAGAACAACAAAAAGGAAAAGGGGAAGAGAAATGTAGATTTTTAACTAGATGAGTGTCCTGGTCATGTTTGCTGTGGGTCTTTGTGAATGGCTTGTGCTGACTCAAGGAAAGGACGTGTAAAAACTAGCAGTGGGGAAGGGTGGGACTCTTTCTTTCAGCAGCAGTGCCAGCTTATATTGGCTTAAAATGATAGTGAAACTGTACTGAAGTCACAGGCCTCTGGAATATGACTGGTTATAGCTGTTAAAAAGAAACACGAACTGTTGATTCCGAGGCCTGTTGCTGAAGCTCGCCCACACAGCTCCTGAGGAACTGACTTGGGCAAAGGACTACAACCTGTCCTCTAGCGTGTAATCAATATTTTAAAAAAGTATAGGCTTTATAGTCATTGCAGAAGGATGGTATCTCCAAATAAGATCATAATAGAGATAGAAAAACGTGTATTTTTCTATGCTGAAAATGTTCAGCATGTAACAGGTTTAATTCCCATCTTTACATAATGTGCTGTCCTTTTTGGAATAAAACAACCCAAATGTGCATACAAATTAGTAATGTAGAGGAAAAATCGTTAGAGCATAAAGCCTGAAACCTTGAGGCTAGTTGTTCTGTGGTCGAATATCATATGCAACGTTGAAATATAGCAAAGTTGGCTGTTCGTTGTAAACAGGCAGAGATGAAGAGCTGATTAAAGCTGTTCTTCAAATGTCAGGTACTAAACGTGAACCGGTTAAATGTGTGATTAACTGAGCATACCTTAATTTTGACCAATTACAAAGTAACGTGTGTGTACTGATAAAGCTGCGTTTGCACTGCAGCAAGTACAATCAGAACTTTTTATTCATCTCCCTCCCCTCGATTTGCTTTACACAGCTGAACAACTGTAAAACTGTGAGGCTTTCTGGAACTTGGAAGCAACAAGAAAAATGTTAGTAGTCTTCTGCATAGCTCTTTTGCCTTATAAATGTCATATGGTCAGAGCTCAGTTTTTCTCCACGCTTAAATGCTAAATGACCGTAAACTACTTGTGTTTACTGAGAACTGTTGATACAACTCGTGGGTTTTGGTGGTATTTCCCCCCACCCCCCCGCCAGAATTTTTTTCTTTCCATGATCCAAGGGTTAACTCTAATAAAATAGTGACTGAATTATCAGAGGAATGGAACAGATGCTCTGTAAAAATAGTGAGTGCCTGCTTCTAGTTTTGAACTTTAGAACTAGTACTAGCAGTTTTTAGGAATAAAAATAATGCTTAGCTTCTTTTTGTAATAATATTTAGCTTCTTTTTGTAGCTCATGGAAGGTGCCGTGCTGGACAAGCAGTGCTGAGTGTTACGTGAGGGATGGACTGTGTACATCCGCCTCTTGCAGCTCTTCCAGCTGCCCCCGGGACATTCTGACTTAAGTCAACCGAACTGGATTCTACCAAAGTTCCTTAAATTCTGCGTCAGCCCTGTAAATGTCCGTTTCTACTTTGAATCTTACTAGCTTATTGGCTTTAAGAACAAAAAACTGTGGAATATGTTCCTGCAAGATGAATATCTGTGGTGCTGGGGGTAGGGGGGAGGATTTGGAATTCACAGCTTTTCACACTGTAATTTGAATATTCCAGTGACGGAGCTGTTTAAACAGACCCTTTTCCCGGCCGTCTGTTCTCACCCATGTACTGTTCTCTGAATCGTGCCAGCGCAATTGTTTTTTGTGGCTGCAAGATGAATGGGATTGGGAAACCAATCTAGAATGAGTATATTGTACTTTTGACAGGGTTTTCTAACGTTGTTCTGCTCTCCGGTCTAGTTCACTGTGCAGCTGCACGAGTAGTGGTGTCAAGATGAGAGAGGGGGTATCGGGGCCTGGGAGTAAATGGTGGAGGAGGCAGCAGATGAGGCAGTGCTGGTGAACTGGCACTGCCACGGAAAGGACTGCTCCTCACGCTGTGCCTTCTGCTGCATGTGCTGTGCCTGCGCTCCTGTGCCGAGACCAGGAAAGCCAGGCTTTCTGCCTGGGTTGGCTTCTTGGGGGTGGGCGAGGGAATCCATTTCTGGAGGTCGGGAATCGGGCTGGGTGCCCCGGCACCGCCCCGGCTGCAGGTGGGTGGCAGAGGGTGAGAGTGCCCCGGCCTCGGGTTCTCGCCGGGTTGTATCCCAGTGTAAACCTGGGGGGTGGATCAAGGAGTAGGGGAAATTAAGAGGAATTAAGTAAGCTTTTTCTTTAGTTCTAAGATGAGTTGGAGTTTTTCACTGTCAGTTTTACTTGCTTTGGATACTTCACATAGTTCTATGAAAGTTATAGATTTTTTTTTTTATTAGAGAATCTCCATACATTGCCCAATTCAAATGTGAATATTCAAAGAAGCCATAATTGGAGAGAAATAAATTTCAGTCCCATGGAAGGATTTAAATCTTGCAATGAGGAGCTCGAATCGGACATGATGTAGTGAGATCTCAGCGTGAGCACGGCAGAGTCGCAGCGATCCCTTCCTGAGGAGATGGGCTCTGGTGCCTCGGCACCCGGGGCTGCTCCTGGGTGAGGGCTGCCCTTGAAGCTGGCAGCTGTGATCAGATGTGCTGGGCTCAGACTTCTGCCACTTGCAAACTCAAATGGGTACGCTTTATTATGTTGTCTTGTAATTTATCAGTGTTGGAGGGTTCTCGGGAACCCGGAGGTTGGAAAACTCCTGAGTTATTTATTACGCAGATATTTCTGATTGCAGCTATCTTTAGAGGAGGACACTCTTTCCCAATACTTCCCTTTTGTCCACCTTAGTCTTTCTTTTGTCAGCTCGTTGTATTCTTTGATAGAATGTTATGCCACTCAGCATCTTTATTTTGTTTTGTTCTGGAAGGTTCTTTGTGCAGTTTTGACACATGATCTAATAGCGACCTGAGAACCTTTAGAATAAGAAAATAGCAGGAGTCGAGAGTACTTGTGCTTTAGTGAGTTGAGGATCTGTCTCTTTGAAATCCATTATAGATGCTCATAACAGAAATCCCCATACTGCTGTTTAGTATAGTCAAGAAGTAGAATTTTTTTATCATGTTTCCCAGATTGTAGGTTAAGATTTTTCTATTTTTATAAAGCATCTGATCTTTATTTATCAGTTTTCAACAGCATAATTACCTAGTCTGTTGACTAAAAATGATTGTCAGTCTGGAGCCTTGATCTGATTTTTGCACTGGTACACAGATTACTTAGTTTTGTGTGCAAATGTACTTCTTTTGAGTTAGAGAAAACGAAAGAAGTAGTGCTCGCTTTTATACAAAAAGGCAATGGCCTGAGCTCACTCTGAAGTTTAGATATGCTGGTAAACCCTAGCAGGAGCTGATGAGTGGCCAAAGTGCAGGTGAAGTAAGGTATGTGGTCATGTCTTTGCAGTTTATCACGTTTGTTATCTTCTCTCTGTTTATGTAAAGAGTAAACTGATGAGGTTGAGTGTTCAGACAAATTTTGGCTTTCTCATCAGCAAGTACAGCAATTATTTTAGGAACTGACTGAAATGAACTCTAACTTTGAACTGTGTTGTAATAGCAGATTCTAATGGGCGTGTAGTAAAATCTTAAGTAACTGCTCTTTCCAAAAGCATGCAGTGCTTTAGCAGTGTTTGAAATGTAAATGCTCCGCAGTTACCTTATGTTACCAACTCATGTAGCTCTGAGTGATCTGTGTGGAGTATCGCTGCCCTGGACTAAGAGGAATGTTTTCACTATTTACGTAAATATGCTCTGAAGAATCGTTCTCCAATTCCCCTTGAATACTTGTCCCTCCAGCAGCTGGAACGGTCTTACAGTTGCTTTGTAAATAATTAGAAAGAGTTTTTACAAAGTTTATAAAACTAATGTGATATGCCAAAGTCATGCAAAGTTTTGGTACTAAAAGCAGATTGGAGTTGCAGTGAAGTTCAGGCTGTTTGGCAAAGAAGGGGAAGACAGATAGCAGTTCCTGTCCATGCCCAGACAAGGTGAAGCAAATAGGACAGACAGACATTTAAAGACAGTAATAAAAAGTTTTCAAATGTTGGGAGTTCCACTCCCGTTCAGAAAAACTGACCTTACAAGCCAGTTGTTTCAGTCCCTCATTGTCTGGAGGCGTGACTTTTTATTTTTGTATGGATTCACTCGGCAGAAGAATCTGTGAGTTTTGATAGTAGCACTACAGAGTGATTGGAAAATAATAAGCTGCAGAGTTCAGTAGCTTCTATTAACTATGACAGTTTCTGTTTTCTTGTGCATAGGGGAACATGACCTCCTAATGCGACTGTTAACTGACAGTGGTCGTGCAAGCTGCTTTGTAAAGCGGGACAGGAAGATGCGAGCTGTAAGTGACAGTCTGCCTCTCTTACATTCCCATTCCACTTCCCTGGGTGCTTGTCCTCGGAGGGTGTTGGTGGCAGCAGCGGCTCCGGGGCTCGTGCCAAGCAGCGTGGCACATCTGTATGCTTGAGTCCCACCACCACGGCAGGTTTCAGAGCTGGGGTACGTCTGCCTCGGTGAGGTCCCTCTGTGTGTGCGCGTGCTTAGCTGTTTGGGGTAGAGCAGGAGTTTCTAGAATCTTACTCAGTTCTTTTTTGACTTGTGGTTAGTTTTTGGATTCAGCAAGAAATTCCACAGTCCAATTGTATATTTGGTGAAGAAATATTTCTTGTCTTCCACTTCAAGTTTACTCTGTCTTCAGTTTAGTGTTAGGAATGAGGAGGTCTCTTGGTTTAAAATATTTGAGTATGTTTCTTGGGGAGGGGGAAAAAGGTGCCCTAGTTCGGAATAGATATTTCCATTAAAGCAGACTTACTGAGGAATTTACAATTAGTGCTTCATAGTCTTGCTTATATCTTGTACGTAAGTGCTGCAGACCCCAGGAATCTGATTTAGTTTAAACTTCTGAAAACAATCAGATGTCCCTGTTGAGCAGGGGTGGGAGCGGAGCAGGGCGAGTCCTTCTGGAGGCAGTGCAGCTTTGTCACACAGTCGTTGAGCTTGGCAGGGACCTCTTGAGATCGTCTAATCCAAATCCCTGGCTCAAGCTGTGCCAGCTAGAGCAGTCTGCCAGGGACCATGTCCAGTTGGGTTTTGACTCTCTTCGTGGATGGAGACTCCACAACCTCTCTGGGCAACCTGTGCCAGCCTTTGGCTACTTTCATGGTTAAGATGGAATTCAGCGTGTTTTAACTGGTGCCCATTGCCTCCTGTCCTGCCACTGGCACTGCTAAGAAGAGTCTCTTGTTCCCTCCCATCAGCTATTTCTTCCCATGGATAAGGTTCCCAAGGCTTCTCTTCTCCAGGCTGAACAGTCCCAGGTGTCTCAGCCTCTCCTTGTGTGAAAGATGCTCCAGGCTCTTTATCTTCGTGGCCCTAAATTCATGTCACTCTGTGAATTCTGAGCAGCTTTTACTGTTGGGGGGTTTGTCAGTTCCCACATCAGAAATTCTCACATCTAGTGTTACGTTGCAGTCATTTTCTTGTTGGGGCGCTAGGTTGGGGTTTTTCCTCTCGAATATAGCAGTTTATTTTCCCGTACATTGAGATCTTGTATCCTAGTCTCAGTTTTGCTGCGGTTCGTATGTACCAGGTTCAAAACCTATGGGAGATACGACTGCCGTGTTGCTGCCTTAAGAAAGGGGGTTACACTTTTTTATGAAGAGCGTGTTCCTTTGCGAGTGACTTCTGGGCACTTTGGATTCCCCGTGCTCCAGGCACACGCAGCACAGTCAGTGGTTTTAAGCTCCTCTCTTGCGTTCGTTAGCGATAGAGAATGAACTTCCATCATCTCTTGTCTGTAAGTGTGAGCGTGATCAGTGCCCTTCCGTAGCCTGTGCACAGGTTTCATTTGGGAGTAAATCTTACTTTGTTTTCTTGTAGGGCATCTGAATTCTAGACGGGGCCATCTGCCTCACCTTGAAACTTGAAGCGCACCTGGAATGGAGTTGCTCTTTAATCAGATGGGGAAATAATTTGGTTTCTTATTTTGTGGCATGAAAGGATTCAGTTTAAGCTTCAGTAATTCGGTTAAGTTATTTGCCGTCGCTTAAGTAAAAAAAGGTGCTTTTGAAGGTGTGGTAGCAAGGAAGGGATTATATTGTTTTGAGTAAATTTAAGTACTCCTTGCCATGCAGGTATTTAAATACTTTAATACAATAGCAAAAGAATTCATTTAGGAAGATTACTACCTTTCTGCACCTCAGCCAAGGAATCTACAGGCTTTATATTTACTGAATTCACATTTTAGACCTGGAGGAAGGACAGCTGAAGTACTCTGTGTTTGAAACAAACACCTTCTATACTGGGATACAAGTCATCTGTTGAAGAAACTCTTGGGTACAAGTTTTTTTTCCCACTCAGAAGTCCAGTAAGAAAAGACAATTTAATCAAACTGAAGAGAGCTGAAGAGTATAACAGCGTATGACTTGAGAAGCTGGCCGTAGCAGACTGTAAAATAGCTCGGTTTATTGGGGAGCGGGGTGGGATAGGCCTGGACAAGGGGTGTTGGAATCCCCAAAAGCTTTTGACAGGTGTGCTGTATCCATCCAGATGTGACCTTTGTCTGCACACTTGCCAGTTATCCCAGTGAACTTTAATCCTCAGTGCACTTCCTTTAGATTGTCTTTCCTTGAACCAGTGTCAAGCTTTAGCATATACGAGGTGCTACACACCTTGTGAATGAAGGGGAGAGGATTGTGAGAGCCAGGAATGGTATAGCGCAGATAAACAGGCTGTTTGTTTTCTTTTTTCTGTACCCCATTTAATTGTGGAAACAACTGACAGATGTTTTGGGTGGTAAAAGATGGTTCAAGAAGCTGTTAAGATTTGTAGCGGATGTATTTATTTAGGGAAGCCTGTAAACTAGAGAGTTAGTCTGTAGCGGATTATTATTTTTTGCCTTCCTTTTTTATTTGCCTTCCAAATTCTGCCTTATTATTTGCCTTCCAAACTCTGACAGAAATACTCTTCTAAACTAACTGGTTCTTGTAAACTTTTCCCTACAGTTTGCTGCTGTCAGGGATGAAATGTGGGCTCATCAATATTTAGTTTGATTTGTTACAACTGTCTTTAAGTTTTACATAACTTGGCATTTCCAGAGCAATTAAACACCGACTCTTTGGCAAATGTCTCCCTCAGTTCCAGTGGGGTTTTTGCTCTGTAGTATGGAAGGGAATCTTTTATCCACCTTTTGCCGTTAAACGGTTGGCTTAGGTTCCCACTTTTTTCCCCGTGAATCATATGTGAATATATTTGGAGAAGAACTTGCTTAATAGTTTCAAAACCTGTTTTTACAAACAACTTGCATCTGTGTTTCCTTGAGGAATTCCTTCCAGGTGCAGCGTTGATCTCAGAGGTTTGCCTGTAGCTGAGGATGCGCCTCCTGAGTGGCAGCTGCCTTTGAGGGGGACTTGGTGTGTATGGGCACCGCATGTGAGGAGGAACAAAGGGCTTGCAGAGCCCGAGATGGAACTGTAGCACCTTGTGCCTGATGAAAGCTTGCTTTGAACAAATGCTGTCTGTCACATGTGCTTCTGCCATATCATTCAGGCTCGATAAAAAGGATTTTATTTATAATATTTTTCTCCCCTTTCCTCTCTCTTTTTTTTTTTTTTTTTTTTCCAATTTCCGGCACGAGTGTGTTCAGAGTAGCTGCTCTTGGTGCTAAACATGACGGAAAGCTGAGCAGGCGATCTGGGACTCGTGTGCGGAGCTCCGGGATGCCTCGTGAGCGTGTGAAATGTGTGTAATGCGGGCCAGCCTGGATGCTTCACTTTCAGTGTTTTTTAACGTGGATGCGGTTTTACCTCCTGATCTGGGCTGTTGCAATACCAGAGAGTGAAGCTGGTGAGATACAAGAGTCTTGGGCTCCATCGCTTTCTCTTTCAAGTACCTGATTAGTCAGTTTATTAGAAGTTGTGATGCAGCTGTCAGGCTTTCAGCAGAGCTTTCTTTTAGCTGTGCCAAGGAGTATTGTTTATTAAACATGACTGCATGTTTGTTTTCAAAAATTATGTTTGTCATCAAACATAGTAGTTGAATTATGACTAGAAACCAACATGATGGTAGGAAGCATAATTATTTCTCAGTTTTGGGGATGATGAAAGAAAATAACTTTTAATGTCAGTATCTTACTAAAATGAATAAAGGGAGGGAGGTGTGAAGATGGTTTGTGGGCTCAAGGTGCTAGACATCGTGCTAGGAGTTACTATGTCTCGGAGTACATGTCAAGTCTCATGAACATAGCCTCTGCACCCGGGTTTATAGTAAAATACTGGGTCGGAGAGATGGTTGCAATGGGCTGAAAGTCTGCCTGAGTACCTGTACACTTTTATTCTTCTAGGTCAAATGTTGTGGCAGAGCCTCGAAAGAAAAAAAGTGCAGATACTTTTAATTGCTGGTATTGCATTTCTTGTTCTATAGCAAATGTAAGAGAAGTGAAAAATAACCCCATTGGAAAAAAAGTGTGCAAACCTGAAAAGGCTGAGAAATGTTCTGAGACAATAGTAAATGGAGGGTCAGGTGGACTTCTGTGTGTCTGGATTCGGCTGGTGCCTTGCACCTGCAGAGCTCGCATAGCTGGCTGGAGCGCCCGAGTACTTCTGTTTCTGGTGAACTTAGATTTTTGAAACAATCACAGTGTTTTAAAGTGGATGATAAATAGCTTTTACTGATATTCTTTGGTCAGACTGTATTTGGGTTTCTTGGAGCATTTGAGAAATGAAGTTTTGTAGTGATGAAGTGGGAAGATGGGGAGAAAACCAGCTACCTCGAACATGCAGTTTAGTATAGAATCACAAAGAAAGAAATGCCAGGGTTATAACAACTGTTTATAACAGTGTTTTATGGCAAAATGAGGTGGTTTGAATTCCGTAATTGAATTTTCATACCTATCATATTTGGATTCTTTCCAAACATAAGCTTAGCTTGGTTTCCTGCATGCTCAAAGATTAAAACATGGCAACATTGGATTTATTTATTTTTTTAATTCTTCAGGTGTGAATGGATTGATTTTTTTTTTTCTTTTTTCTTTTCATTCCTCCCATTTTGAGTTGTTTGAGAGAAATCTTTACTTTACTCTTTACTACTTTACTACTCCTCGTGTGTGGTAGAGCCTTTCAGCTGTGTTGCTGAAGGGTTTAGCTGTTTAGTGGAGCAGTACCCTGTTACGTTCATGTACGTGCCGTTCTGTCAGTACTTAGTTGCTCTGCCTTGTCCACTGTGGTATCTTAGTAGTATCTTGTGAGTTCTTGGGGTTTTGTCTGGAATTTACGACTGCCTAGGATAGTCTTGTTGGTAGGTCATTATTGGTCCATTTCTTGAAGTGACAATTACTAAATAATGTTGTTCCCTTTTTCTGAGATGTGTAAAATTGGATGCAAACAAGCCACAGGATTTATACTGCCTGTCTACATTTATAAAAGTACTCTTTGGGCTGTGAATGGGGATGACTGAAACACAGCCAGGAAAGCTTTATTTGATATTTGGATGAATGCCATAAATAGAATTCAGCTAACACATGCCTTTGTCAGTTGTTGAAATTCAACTTTAAAAGGATTAATTTCTCAACCCTACCCTGCTGTGCAGAATCCTGAATATTGAGATTAACAGCTTTTCTGAAGGTTGGTGGAATACTGCAGTAGCTGATTTTTGTTCAGTTATGAATTGCTTGCAAAATTACCTTTTTCATACTAGCGTTTTTGGTACCAATACTTGTGCTTTAAAAAAAAAAAAAAAAAGCAAGGATCAACTTTTAGCTTTCATTTCTATTTTTAAGTACAAGAAATAATGATATTACAGTTGTGGTAAAATTTTAATGACTTTGGTGGTTAATAATATATTACTACTGATCATCTTTCTTTAAAACAGAAGTGGCTGTCTTCCAGCAAACTCTTCTTCACTAACCCACTCCAATGTGCATTCCAGCGCTGGAGTAGCAGCGTTTGCAGGCCAGGTTTGGATTCTACAGTGCCCAGTGCTACATCATCAGCAGGGAGTGCTCAGATCCTCTGCGGATTTTCACAGTGGAGCTGCACCAATATAAGCTTTTCAATCATAAAGTTTTCTAGTGCAGGCAGAACCGTGGCATCTGCCTCTCCCTATGTGCTCATGAATTGTGTTGATTTAGGGTTTGCTTCTTTTGTCTGAAGCCAGAGGGAACTGGAAGGAAGATTCTTCTGTTTGGCTGTGTAAAACATCCTTGTATACACTGCAGTTTCTTTGAAAACCTGCCACTGTTGCTGTAGCAGCAATATAGTTCTGCCAGTATTGACAATAACAGGAGCACTGGCGGGAAGACTCGCTTCCAGTCCCTTACCATCTACAGATACTCTGAACAGAGCGTGGCAGATCGAGGGAGGGAATAGTCCTCTAGTGCGTTCCCACTGTCCCCTCTTCAGCGGTGCTACAGCAGCAAAGGCACCGGTGCAGCGTCAGGGAGTGTGCTGCCTGTCTTGCTGACGTACCTTTGAGAGCTGTCTGAAAAATCGTGGCTCAGGTAGTGTTGGGGAGCTTAACTTGGAACGTGTTAGTGTCGACAGGCACAGAAGGAAGTAGTCTCCACGTATTTTAGGTTATGCTGTTAATTTGAACTGAGTCCTGTGTTTTTAATCACATTATTCTGACATGTACTCAAAGACACGAAATAAAAGCATCATTTTAGTGTTACCTAGTGGGTTGAGCACTGGGTAGGACAGACTCGATTGTGTCCCGCTGCTGACTGGGGAGCCTCGTCAGCTTCTTCCTATGGCTCAGTTTCTGCATTTGCAAAAATAGGAGTAATCAGACTGACAGCTTTGTAAAATGTTTTAAGGTCTCTTCATCAAGACTACATCCTGCTCAGCTTTGCTGAGAATAGCTTTTTCTTGCTCTTTGGCTTTTGCCATGCAGTTATGCAGCAAGTATCATTATGGTTTAGTGGGGCTTGGCAGTGTTAGGTTTACAGTTAGACTTGATCTTAAAGGTCTCTTCCAACCTAAATGATTCTGTGATTCTTTGGACAGTTGCTGCATTTTATCTACTCTTGTGTATGGTCAGGTAGGGTTTTCCCTTCCTGCTCTGTGTGAAACGTAAACCTGTCTTCAGGGCTGTTTGCTTCACTTACTGCTAAGCAAGGCTATGTTAAGCCTACTGAAGTTGCAAAGATGTTAGGAAATACAGAAACTATCATAGCCCGTAATTTATCATAAATGCTCTTTTGGTAGATACAGAACAAAAGCTGATTTACTCCTTACCCTTTCTTATTCTTTCCTTCTTCCAAATCGTTTTTGTAACTTTTATCATATAAAATCCATGCTGTACCTTCGGCAGAGCTGCCATTGTCTGCAGTTGTTATGGGTGATTCTCACTTCTGTGACTGAGAGTTTGGATCTCCTGTGGAGTACTCAAAAAAAAAACCAAAAAAAACCCCCCAAAAAACAAACAAAAAACCCAACACCAAACCAACCAAAAAACAAAGGAACAAAACAGGAAACCGCAACAACAACAAACCCACCACACTGAAGTAGAAAGTACTTTAGTGGTCACAGATTTGTCTGGGCTGTGCCTATCTCAGCCTGTTTCTGTTCTGGTTTTATGCACTAGGCGCTCTGTCTTTCTTCCAGTTGCCTTTCTCAGACTCTCAAAGCTTCCTCTGTTGAGCCTCTTACTGAGTCCTCCTTATCCTGCTCTGGCTTCCCGTCTGTGCAGTGCTTGTTGCTGTGCGATGTGCCAGGCCCTTATCAGCGTGCTGCCTCGTGGGGCAACAGTTCTTACACCGTTCCACTGGCTGTGCACAAATTCTGTTTCATTTGCACAAAGGTAGAGGTGTGTATTTTCCACGTAGCTGTAATAATGTTTTGTCTTGCTGGCTTGGAGTCAACAAGGCAATGGACTGTCTGTATTTTCACTGCAGAATTTCCTCCGGTGGGTTCTGATGTTACTTCTCCCAGTTTAGCCCACGTGAGGTGAGAGCGGGCACTGTGCTCTGTAACGTGGAGTTTCTGTGTTGGTTCTAATGCCCGTTATACTTGAGGGTGGCCTAAGGTTTCTGAAATGTGTCTTCTCTGCTCTGTGCTGTAATAACCAAACTTGGTCAGTAAACTATTTTCCTGGGATCTGTGGAAGAACCTGTTGGTCTGGGTGGATGTATGGAGGGAGCTGTGGGAAGGGCCAAGAACTGGAAGGCTTGTCAGCTGCCTCATAGAGGTTCTTCCTGACAAGCGAAATAGTTTGCTTCTAAGTATTCACAGAATCACAGAATTCCCACAACCCAAGCTTTTGTATACAGAAAAATCCATGAGGGTCACGCGACACTAACATTTTGCGACAAAGCAAGGCTTTGATTAGATGTTGAATATTTAGTGCTGGTGTAACACTCCCCCTCGTTCCCCCCCATCATTCTTTAAAAACTCCTTGTGAACTAAGCTATTGTGGTGGAATTGGTGGCACACAATAAGCTCAACCACTAAACTATATTGTTTGTCATAGATACTGGACTTTAAGTAGACCAGAACTTCAAGTCAAACAAACCAGAAGGTGTTCTGGCAGATTGAGAGCCCTGGATTTTTCAGGTGTAGAACAGAGTTCGGTTTTGGCATCTCTTACCCACAGAAGTTTCTGAATGATGCTCAGTTATGTCTATAGTTTTCTTAAAATGCAGCTACTTTTGGAGTGAGGAGTGACAGTCAGGCACTTAGTTGACATTTGGTTTAGCCCAAAACTGTGTCTTAACATGAACTTACCAGTGTCACAGAATCTTTATACGTGTGTGGGTGCTCTGAACCTGAATGTGTACGCTTAGCTGGGGATGTGGTGGAATATGGACACCGTTATTTTTTCCTTTATTGAGTTTAATTTGCTGAGTGTGTGTGCTCCGCTTTACTTTTCTCACCTACCTCCTGTGTAGCAGAGGCTACTTGCAGGTTCATGTATTACTAATTGTTTTTTAATCTTGGTTCCATATAAACAACTCTCTTTGCCTGTTTGCTTGCTTGTTTTTTGATCAGCTTAGAGTACATCATTAGAAGAGATTTCTGCTTGGATGCTGCCAGCTGATTAGAAGAGTACACCAAGGTTTTCTCTAATCTCTGGTGTGACTGTCATGTGCTGCAGTAAGGAAATGGCTTTGGAAGAAGCAGCCAAATCTGTACGGGTATTAAAACATGTTGAGGAGCCTCGTATCAGTGGGGATCAAAGGGGCAGCCATTCAGTGCAGGGAGCTTATTAAAAGACAAGGATTAACTTTGCTGTTGTTCATGAGGTCACAGAAGTGCTAAGGGATTTCCAGGATGTACCCTACCCTTAAAGGCAAGTGGAAAATGCCCCGTCTCTGCCCAGACTGCCAACGGTTTGTCTGGTTCTCATCACCCTGTATTGGTAATGGTCTCCTGCATGATTGCCCTTTGAGTGGGAAGGGTGTCATTACCTTTTAGGCTAGAGGTGAGGGTAAAGGGGGTGCTGCTGCAGAAGCCCCCAGCGTTAGGGGGGTGAGGTCACAGGAGCAGGTCACTGTGGCGGGACGGAGAGCTGGGCTGGGGGAGAGCTGGGGCTGTATTTCATCGACTTCCCCAAGGCTGGGCCTGGGGAACAACCTGGAGAAATGGCATTGAAGTAAGAGTGGGAGCTGCAGCCAGGTGAAGTGATGTCTGATGTCTTTGTTGTTAAGTGGGAAACTGTAGCAAAAAAATTCATGATCAGAAATTGATGTAGAGGTTGGATGGCTTCAGCTAAAGGCAGAGGCAATACTTACTTTCTGGGAATTTTTTTTATGTTCTTAACAGTGTTGTCAAAAAATAACCTGCCAGCATTTCCCTGCTATTTCAAGTTTAACTGGTTATTCTACTGAATTTACATTGATTACTTAAAAAAAGGGGTGGGAGGGGGTGAGGGGGAAGAATTACATGCCTAGAAAGCAGCAATGGCTATTTTACTGTGTATTGCTCTCTTAGTTCTGTAGCAGGATTCTGTGGGGCTGGAGCAGTCGGGGTAGATGACCTTTTCAGATGGTGATACTGGTCTCCCTCTATGTTACTTACGGCCTCATTTACTAGTGGGTCAGGGCAAAGTTCTGTTGAGTTCACAACTTGGCTTCCCTGTGTGGAAGTTCTGGGTGGCATGGCTTTGCTTCTGGTACAGAATAGCAAAACGTACAGAAATTGCTGGTATAAAAGCACATTCCATAACCATGCAGTGGTACTGGCAAAATGAGGGTGTCTGCACCATTGCTTTTAAACATTGGAAACGGGTGTTCTCTGCTGCTTTCCCTCTCTGCCATGCACCCGGCGTCACCGAGTGCTGAATTACACGGGTAAGCGCTTTGGAGAACTCACCAGGATCTCGGTGGAATTTGCTGGTAGGCCAAGAAAGCCTCGCAGAAGTTTGAGGACAGACAAGTTCTGTTGTAATGCCATGAACCGGTCCTAGCCCAGCAGGAGTTAATGGGGCACTGAATTACTAGGAAGGGCAGTTCTTAATCTGTATGGCTGAAATTCTCATGGAGATGAAACCAAAAGTTGATTCCTTGAAGGTGCAGAAAAGTCTTGCAAGTGCAAAAATGTCAGCATAGTGTTTTCTGTCGGTGGTGGTGGGGAAGGCGGGAATACTTAGGTTTGGCTGATTCAGCCTGGCTGGCCTGAGGAGGAGCGCTCACACATTCCAGTTTGCCATCACAAGCCCCCAGCCTTTTGCACTGCCACTGTAATATCGTCAGGTCAGCTTCATCCACTATTTCCTACCTTCTCTGAGTTATTTTTCCTGAATCTTTGAGGCCTCTCCTCTCTCCCTCAAAGACAAAGCTCCTGTCACCAGCTGCTGGGACTGATCCAGATACATGTTGACCCAAGGATATATTTTTGTGCAGACTATTGTAACGCTTCCAGCCCTTTCACAGATGGCTTTTGTTCAGCTCTTAAGTTCAAATGAACTGATTTCAGTTGTGTGTAGCCATTTATATTAAGTATATCCTTTCGTGTACCTTCAGGATTTGTTGCTGCTGTTGCAGGTTTTAAGAAGAGGGGGGGTGAGTACCTTTCACCCGTGGCTGGGTGCTGGCTGCGTTCCCGCTGATAGCCGAGTGTACTGAGCGCTGATTGTTTGGCTCGCGTGCGCTGGTTCTGATGTGTGGCGATAACAAGCAAGTCCGCTATCATATTACTTGATTATTTTTCATTAATATTTCAATTCTGACTGTTTAGTGCAGTTTCAAGCAGTTCACTAACAAAACCTTGCCCTCCCTGGATTTAAAATTTGGTGGTGTTGGATACTGTCCTGATGTTTGCTGCTGTTCTGGTCAGTATTGCCATGTGAAATATAATTTTCTGAGCTGTCAGTATAACTGGCAGGAAGATCAAAGTTACAGGCAGCTGATCTCAAATGAGAGATTATAGGGGAGGATAATCGGATAAAGAGCAGTTGAAGAAATTTGACACTTAAAATACTTTTTGTAAATCTGCCTGTCCCCATGTGTCCTTGACTTCAGTACTAGAATTTGCGATGCCTGGGCTCCTCTGGTTAGTCTAGTTGTGGTCTTTTGAGGGAAGATGGGAGATTGGGAAGCTTATTGTAGATAAGATATCTAATAACTGATTACATGAATGCAGGTGAGGGTTTGTGTGTGGAAACAAGTGTGACTCTTGGCTGAGCACTAGTATTTTGTTACTCTGTGTGATGCTCTTGTTTATATTTCATAACAGTGTTCTTGAAATGCATGTTCTTCCTGTATGGAGAAAGAAAATGTGTTTAGGGGGGATGTTGGGTATAAATGGAGCTACTTCTGGAAAAAAAAAAAAAAGGAACTTCAGATCAACTAATATATTGGTCAAGAGGATTTGAAATCAGCAGTAAGTTACAAGACACTTTGTGCTGTCAGCTGGCTGAAATTTGACTCGTTGGTTCAACACAGTGGCTGCTGAAACCAGGAATTCTGTCTACATTTTTTTTTTCTCTTGCTAAATACGTAATGATGCTGAATTTTTATTTTTGCCCTCAAATGTAATACTGCATTTACATAACAGCCTTTTCTTTTTTGTGGGTGTTCTTCACATGAATAAATGTAAAATCATAGCAGGAAATTCTATATAGTTGGGGGGGGTGTGTGTGCACACGGGTGTAAAACATGGTGATGGAAGTGAGCTGATGTATAGGGGAGGGAGGTTTAGCTATTTGAATATCTCAGGCATGGAGGGAAACTATATCCTCTGGGGAGGAATTAGTTTCCTTGTGACAACTCTAATCTTTCTGGAATTTGTCAGGTTTTGCTTTAATGCTATTTATAGTGAAGCATATATAAACATTGGCCTGTGTTTAGGTGAAAACACAAAGTTTCATTTGAAGTCTGATTTGTGAAGAGCAGGTTTGTTGCAGCAAACTAGCTTCAAGGTATCCGAACAATTTCAGATTCCTCCAAGAAGCGTTGAAATAATAGCTCTTAGTAATCCAGTTCACTGAAGATGCGTGTTAGAATATGAAGCTACATCTGTTCGAAGAAAAGCCAGGAGGTTTGGTTTTTCATCTTGAAGTTTGGATTTGACCTTAACCTTCTGCCATGTGTTCATAGAATTATAAAATGGTTTGGGTTGGAAGGGACCTTTAAAGATCATCCAGTCCCACCCCCTGCCATGGGCAGGGACACCGGTCACTAGCCCAGGTTGCCCAAAGCCCTGTCCCACCTGGCCTTGAACCCTGCCAGGGAGGGGAAAGTGTTCCCTTCCCTCCTAACAGCTTGCCCTGTCCTCTTGTATTTACAGCTGTCAAGGCTAATGCCAGCTTCTTTTCCAAGTGTAGGGTGTATCTTCAATTTTAGGTGTTGGGATAAAAACTGGCTGTCGTATTTTAGACCACATTTTAAGTAGTTTGGTCTTTTATCAATGAAGCATGAAATTAAAGATTTGCTCTTAATGGTCTTGTGATCTTTGGGAATGTGCTTCAGTTCTAATTCTAGCTCCCCCCCCCCCCCATCATATTGTTGGAATTATTCACAAAGATTATACTTGTGCTTGTTATGGATTACTGCTAAAATTATGTGTTCCCTGAGAAAAAATATGCTGTGGGAGTTTTGGATTTGAGCATCTCTTTAAAGCAGCAAACTTGAAAGAACCTTCGTCATGTTTGAGAGGTAAAAATAAATTTCTTAAACAAAAAAAAAACCAACCACAACAACTAACCCAAAGAGAAAAGTTCACTTTTACTGAATAACGTAGCTTTTGAAAGTGAGGCTTTGTAATCAACACTGAATGTCTTAGGAGTCATGACAGAATTACGATGATGAGCAACTCTCTCCTCAAAGAGGATTTCTTAAGAGACAACAGAAAGAGTGAAAATGTGTGTATATATAGTCAGCATATATGTATGTAAATATAAAGGCTTCTGTACGTGCATGCACACACACACACCTGCTGTGTTACAGTCCCTTAGTTTGGGGCCTGTCCCTAAACATTTTGCACAACAGAAATACTTGGTGAGTTGCTCCCGGTGTCTTAGGTGTAAAGGAATATCCAGCATAAGCAGAGCAGCCTGTCAAGTGACTGCAGCAGCTTTGAATATCGCTGCTAATGCTCTGCAGGCACGGCCTGCCCAGCTCTGGCACGGTGACGTCTGCGAAGGTTTGGATGGCTCGATAGGAAGAATTTGTTGCAGGGTGCACTTTGAACTAAAATCACTTTTTGTGAGCAGGGCTGAATGAGCGTAGCGTTCCCTAGGGGAGGTGGTGACAGGTACCTTGGGTGGTCACCCCAGTGCAGCAGCTGCTCCAGCGCTGAACAACGGCTGATGGCTGGGGTTTTGACAGAAGTGAGCTTGGATTTGCAGGTAGTAGTACCAGTGCCAGCCAGAGTAAGGGCTGGTGCTTGTTTACAAGGGATTGCTGTCTGGAGCTGTTGTACGACGGGTGACTGCAGGAGCAGTGCTACTCAGAGGCACAGGGATGTCAAGCAGGGAAGTGACCCCTCACAGCATAACTGTATTTTTCTTTGGGTGGTATTTGTGCTTTTTGTTCTTGGGACAAAATCTGAACCTTTCATTCTTCAGTCTCTTGAATTAAGATACTCATCTTGCAGAAAAATCTGTAGTTCAGCAGAAAACAGACCCACACACATCTTGTGGTTTCCAAACGCCACATTTTATTTGGAGAATTTTTTGACGTATTGATGGCTGTGCCAGCGGCCAAGCTTATAGGAGCCATTCAACGTGGAAATAAGTAAACATTTTCTCTGAAAACTGCTTGGGATTTTGTGGTTCACAGAAGCTTTCTCAGAATGCAGCATGACAAATAACAAACGTCTACAAAATACGCAGCGCTGGCTGCGTTTCTGTGCCTGCAAAGCGTGAGGTGGCTCGGGAGCATGAGTTACATGAATCACAGAATGGTTTGGGTTGGAAGGGAGAAGGCTTGTTTTTAGAAAGGTGCACACACATTTTGTTCTTTAACTGCCCTGGGCTTTGTACGTGAGGACTGACTTCCCAGCTTACAAAAGAAAGAGGGGAACTGAGACTGGAAGTCCCCAGTAGCAGTGTAAGTACGTTAGCAGGGTTCTCGCTCCGTGTATTAAACCAGATTTGAATTTACAATGACACCTGTGGATAGATTATTGTATTGTCCTTACAGTGCTGGTGCAGAAAAGGCGTGACAGTGACTATTTAAAGCAGTAACTGGGCTGAAATGTTATTAGATCAAACAGGCTCCTTTTTGCAAGCCAGATAATGCACAGCCTTCTGCTGCTCTTTAGTGGATGGTCCAGCCAGAGCTTGACCAGTAGATTTTTAAGTTTGTTTTTTTTTTACCCAAGGCAAAGTAGGTAACAGCTGATCTCGTGCCCTGTTTGCTCCTGCTGTTCTGAGAGTGGATACCTATTGCATCTCCTTCCTGTGAATTTAGCACTTGTGATTCACTGGCAGAAGTATGCTCAATGCAATTAAAAAAATAAAATTCTCTGCTTCCTTCACTTACCTTAGGCATTCTTGTTCTAATGTCAATATAACGATTATTTAGTCCATGGATTTTTTTTTTTTCCTTGTGCTTTCTGCACTCCCTTCCCATCTTAAATTAGAACCGTGCCTTGTTCTTCCCCCTCACTGGTGCAGCAGGCATAAGGAGATGGTATTTGGCTAGTAACAATTTAAAATGCATTTTAGTTTGGCTTTTAATTTTTGAATTGGATTCAAGTCTTTATGCATATGTGACTTAACTAAAATTTGTAAGATGAAAAAATAAAGGCATGATTCACCTTTTTAAATAAAGGCTAAAATTTAGAGGGTGTTTAAATTACGTGCTCATACACACTAGAAGTACGTGATACTCCTCCTTAGTAGTGTGATACATTGTCAGTAAAAAAAGTAACCATATTTTGGGAAAAGGAAATGAAATATAAAATGAGAAGCATCATTGTAGCCATATCTTTACATAACTGATTTTAAACTGGTGTAATTTATTTTACTTTGAAAGCCAGTTGTATGGTGTTGAAAATTACTAGTTCAGAAGGGTGAGAAATCATAATAGCTGAGGAGAAAGTTAATTTTAAAAAGAGAATTAATGTTTGAGGGAAATGTTAATGCAGCTGTTCCTCATAGTAAAACAGGAGCAAAAGTGTGAACAAATGTCTGTCTTTTCCCTTTGCCTTTTGTGCCTTTTAAGATCTTCAGTTAGCACAAGTAAATATTTTTCTTCCCCGGATTGTTCCAAAGAATAAAACTTTGAATTTATGGTTAGTTAACTTGAGCTGTCTCAAAGTATTTTTCCTTGTACGTTGTCTCAGCCTTACGGGTAACTCTTACAGAAAACCCCGGCAGAGATTTCTGTTTGGGATTTGGAATGCAACCTCTGGTTGCCAATATTTTAATTATCAGCTTAAATAAAACCAAAAAAGTTTTGTTTTATTTGTCACCATACTGAAAAGTTGTCTGAAAAGTGGGTGTAACGGGAAAAAAATAAAAATCTTGCAGCAGAAGGGAAGAAGTTTGGCGGGCAGTGGAGCTAGCTCCGAGTACACGTCAGCACCAGCTCACAGCTGTTGTTGGTAGTTGCTTATAATTTTGTGCATAACAGACAAGTAGTGTCCTGAAAACAGCATTACAGTTTTCTTGGGCTCTTTTTATGCCAGTTAGTGGTGTGAATATTTGCCCTCTTGCCCAGTATGGTAACTGTTCTGGTTTGGGGCATAACCAGCATTTGGTATGTGTGGTGTTTTTAATGCAGTTCTGTATTGCTGGCTGTGTATCTACCCCTTCATTTCTCTCGGGTGTGTTTCATTTTTTACAGGGCCTGATGCAGATCAAGCTCTTTAGTTAACAACTCGGGGGGTTTCTGATTTTCACAGAATTGCTGCACAAAGGTATTTTACTTTAGGATCAGTTGAGTATAACTGTGACTTCATGGGGGAAAAAAAAAGAACTTTAAAAACGCACATTGAGTTTTCCCTGTCTGTCTCAGTCCCCTGAATACCTGTAAAGGAATTTCTTAGAAGTTTTGTGGTGTAGAATTGTTGATTCAGTTTATAGCTGTTCATCGAAGTTACTTAGTCTCCAAATAGGGTGGTTGAAATGATGCGTCTCTGGCGTATCCCCTGATGAGGTGGGTTTACAGCTGCATGCTCCTACCCGAGTGGAGTTGTTTGTATCCCTGAGTTGTGCTGAGGTGATTTCTCAGTTGTCGGTGCAGCGAGAGCCCTCGCTAGCCGGGCTCCAAAGCAGCCCTCTGACCGCAGGCAGTCACTTGCTCCGAACTGTCGGCAAGGATGGAGAAGCAGGTTGAACGTGAGGCTGTTGACTTCACTTCTTGTGTCTTGGCTCTGTTGAAGCTCTGTCAGGTGAGCTGTGTGGTGGCCAGAGCTGCTTCACAACAGAGAAGTCGTACAAAAAAATTCTCAGAGGTTGTAGCACTGCACAGATCTGCCACGCTTACATCAAAGTTTTCGGTGTAAAATGGACTGGCAGTAGCCATTTCGTTAGTGGAGGCTGCTTTCCGTGGAGCACTTGTGTGAGTTCAGAGAAGAGTTTGAGTTAAAGAAAAGTTGCAGATAACTAGAAGTAAGGGATCTTAAAGAACAAGAACCGACACTTTTAGGAAGACTATAGGATATTCTGTGAATGATGGTACTAAATTAAATTGTCTTTTTCTTTGGAAGTCAGTCACACAGTTCAAATTCTGAGAACAGGTTTGTCTTTGATTCTTATGTGATTCTGCCCTTTCATTCTAAATGAGTACAGTTTCCATGGAAGTTCATGAATTATTTGTTTGATCAAATTTGTGTCCTTTTGTTTCTGATTTGAGAATGTGTATCTTGAGGTTTTCGCGTTTGATTTGTTTTCTGAAGTAACGGCATTGCAGGATGTTAAACACTCCCAAGTGCTTAATGTAACTTTTTCAAAGGATTCTGCAAAGGTTGGATTATAGTTCATATCTTTTAGGCAAAAGCATTATTTCTCTCCTATTACAGCGCATGAATAAATTTTTGATTAAATGCTTTTTGTTCAACAGAATCTGTCTATGACCTTCTCCCAAAGGAGCTGCAGTTACCACCTTCCAGAGAAACATCTGTAGCATCCATGAGCCAAACAAGTGGTGGCGAGGCAGGTTCGCCGCCTCCAGCTGTAGTTGCTGCTGGTAAGCATTCCCGTTTATTCAGTTGCTTTGTTAAGGTTTGTAACGTTCTGGCCAACATGAACAGTGCTGGCAAAGTTTTTGATTGTAAAAAAAAAAAAAGAGCTCGTGGAGAAGTAACAGAGTTCATTCTAGGAGAATGTAGGTAATAGAAATTAAACTAAACGGGTGATCTAAATTCTCAGGTATTCTATGGTATTGGTTGCTGTATTTCATATATCTTGGTAAGAAGTTAGTTATTTGTTTTGCTATGCTGTGTTACGGGCCTGGTAACTCCTAGAATGCACTCTGTCTTCACGGGTAATAAATACCTATTCGGAACTAAGGCAGATTGCTGACCGACTGTAAAAGAGTGAATTCTAGCCAGGATAAAAATTGGAATGGGAGATTACATTTTGAGCCGTGAAGCTTTTACCAAACCTGTAAGGAGGAAGAAAGGTCATGTTTTCCTTTAAGAGGCTTGAGGAAGCTTAGTATTTAAACTCCATTCACACATAGCTCTCTGTTGTAATGTATTACAAAATTCTCAGATACATGAGAATATATGTCAGGATGGCACTTTTATAAACTGATAAGTTTAAATTAGTTATTTTTCTAATTGACAGCATATAAAAATGAGGCATGACCTTTTTATCGTCATCTTTATCTTACTCCCAGTCCTGCTTTAGACTTCAGTCTAAAGACTCTGTCATTGATCTTCATTAAACATAACAAAGGATTTAAGGACAAAGTTCTAATTTGTGAGGTTAGCCTTAGTGCTGGTTAGCATCTGGGATTCTTGTCAGTAACTTATACATATTAGTAAACATCTGTGCAATGAGGAAAAAACAACCATTATGCTCATGATAGATGCATCTTTCTTCATTGGATAAGGATTTTTTTTTTTTTTCATAATTTGATCCCTATATTTCTTACAAGGTCATGTTCCACTTTCCTAATTGGCCTTAAATTGTTGCTTGAGAAAAATGTCTATGTTTAAGGTGAGGATTCAGATAGCTGCATTATTCTTTTCTCTCTTTGAGTTCATATGCATTAAATGTTTGTGTGAGAATGTTTCCCAGATTTGCATGGTACAGGAATCCTGATCAGAAACTGAAGTGATTGTAGACTTGTCAGAGAAACTTTACAGCACTGCTCACCATTCATGTTTTGCCAGACCTCTTCTGAGAGAACCTGTGGATTTAACTGTGCACAGTGGAACTTTGGTCATTGAAAGAATTTGATGGTTTTATTGCATTGAAAGGATTTGATATTTTTATATCACTCAAAAAATAATTTGGGCAAATATTTCTAAAATCAAGGTACTTAATGATTGGTTTGCTTCAAAGATATAGCGGCAACCAAATCCTGTAGAAACATATGTCTTAAAAACAAGTGAACAAAAAATTCCACAAACCCTGTTACACTCTAAATCCACAGACAGACATGAACTGCTAATTAATTCTGTATCTAACAGAAAAGACTTAAAAACTTGAATGGAACTAAATGTCTGTTACCTCCAGGTATTTAGTGTCTGCTAACAGCCAGTCCAGTTCCTTTTAAAAAAACCTAAGGTTGTATTAGCTGTGTTTGGTTAAACTGCAGCGCAATTTTCTTCAATGAAAAAATTTAAAAAATAGTTGAGGTGTGTGGGGTTTTTTTTGTTAACGCTGAAAGGAGACCTACTCACTCAGTTAAGAACAGTTTTCCACGTCAGGGGTAGTGTAGTTTCACAGAGGCCTGAGGCCGATCGCGCTGCCGGAAGGGGAGCTCCCCGTGCCTGCGCGGAGCGCGCGGGTGAGGGACCCGGCCGGGTTCGAGCTGTCCCCCTGCGCCCCGCGGGTCAGGTGTGGGGAGGCAGGAGCACTTGGAAGGGTGGAGCTCCCTTCTCTCCGTTCCTGTCCCTTTGTGCTGGTTTAAAGTGTTGGCTGAACTGTGGCTTGGGAGACCTGTCAGTGTGGCCATCAGTGTTAAGTTTTTGGGTGCCATTAAAATCAGGATCAGAAGCATTAAGCACAAGCAACTACAGTTGTTAAAAATTTTCTCTAAAAAATCCTAATAACCAGACAAAAACCCCAAACAGAGCCAAGACTAGTTTTCTTTTCATTGCTTGTGTCACTGTCCGCTACAGTGAGTGCAAGAGCAATTGAATCTTGGTCTTTTATAACGCGAGAATCATGAGGACCAGGATCATTCAGCAGCGAGTTGAGCTGCGTGTGGACACGTGTAAGGAGAGATGAGCCCCAGCCCAGAGCTGCCCCACTCCCCCAGGCCTTGGGCAAGGCTCAACCTCAGCTTTTTGGCCCATAAATGAAATCGGGGAGTTCTAGTGTAACACCTTAGCGGGGGAGTAGTTTGGTTTTGGTTCTTCCCACTCCACCACCACATCCCTGAAAGAAAACACATGCATCTGGGAGAAATGTTTACCTGTAAAACAGGTCCCTAGGCTGTGTTCCAAATCTATAGAGACTGACAGAAAGCTGGAGAGAACAGTCCCTGCTCCTCCCTCTGGTGTTGGGAGATGAGACATCTAGCTAGCTAGCACCATGGAGCACCTACCATACGTGCAGGGTGGACAGGTGGTTGGGTGTTCTGCTGAGTCTGAGGCCAGATTTTTTTTTCCTCTTTAAAACTGGGGACAGACTCTTAGGAACAGAGGAAGGAGCATCACTGTCTACTGAAGGTTGTAGGTGGGGGTACAAGGAGAGGTCAATTTACTCTTCGCAGTGGGTCTCAGTGGATTGTTTTACAGTCAGTAGTCTCCCTCCCACAAATTCCTGCTGTGTAGTGGCTGATTTGGATTCCTCCTCTAAGCCACCTTGGCCTCAGCACTTCTGAACTGATGCTGGTACCCGCAGCTCTCTGCTGCCTCGGAGCACCAGTGCTCTCCGCTTGCTCAGTTGGGTTCCAGCGTCCCGGGAGCGCTTCTGCACATCACCGAGGTTAGCTCTGTGTGTCTTCTGCACCCACATCTCGCCACTTTGAGAGAACAGGACATGAGTGGTTTAGCTGCATTCTTGCTGTAGCTGTGCCATGTTTCTAGATAAAAGGGTGTATCATGTTGTACAGGGTTTTTTTCCTTTAGCTGTTTTGGGATTGCTGTGGTGTCTTTGAAAAGTTGCTACCACGTTTTCAAGCCCTGTCACCCAGCCTTGCGTAGTAATGAGAAGTCTGCCTGGGCCGGGCTCTGCTTTCTTAACTGGAAAATCAGAGGAGTGTCAGCCTGGGCTTTGTGCGTGTCTATGGGCTTATACAGGAAAACATAAACAGATGTTTTACATTTATATTTTAAAAGACCAAGATTGCATATTCATTTGCATATATCAAGTTCTTATAGCAGACTGTAGGCACATTTTTGAGGAGCTGGCACTGTACAGATGATAGGGTGAGGAGGAAGGATGACTGCCAGCCTAGTGTTCCTGTATCTGAAATCTTTGCCTTGTTTTGTGTAAGTCTGTCTCGCTCACTCTCTCATTTTTATGTCAGCTCTTACTTGCTCTAAAACCTCGCTGGTTTGGGGAAGGGTAGGGAAAGGATAATTCAGTCTCCACAGCATTGTAGGTCATCTCGTTTACTCTTATTTTTAAAAGGAAGGGCTGATTTGAAATGCTGCTAGCAACCCTGTATGTAGAGGTCCGTTGGAGATATGCTTACTGTCAGTAACGAGGGGATTGCGTTACAGGGAATGATGTGAAGAGAAGAGTTTTTTACTACTCCTGTAATAGTTGACACAGTTTGTTCTCTGCTTCCCAAAAGACAGAGTAAGGCAGCATCTGGCTGAAATTCAACTTACTTGAGGCTTTTCTGTCAGTCACTTGGCTGTGGGGTTTTGTTCCCTATAAATCAGATTACAGATGAGAAATGTGTATTGCTGCAGTTAACTTCTCTGGGTTTTTTTGGAGGAGCAGGATGGGCTGTTTTTAGCAGCGATGACCTTGCAGGGGCAGACTTCTAGTTCTTCCATTTGGAAATTTGTTTTGTGATTTGCAGAACAGTTTTAAGAGTATTAAAATGGAATGTTGCTGATTGGATTTTCATTAATTTGTTAATAAATGTGTATCTCATTAATCCAGACAAAAGAGGTATTACCCACTCTCTGAATATCAAACAGGCAAGTATAATTTAATAGAACTCTAGGATTTTGAGCTGCCATGTTCATAACCTAAGCTGCTGTCTCAAGCTTCTAATTCTGAATTCTGTTATTCTTCTGGAGAGCAGAAGGGAGGGAAAGGATCCCGTTTTACTGCTAGAAAAACTGTTCTCTGTGCTTGCTCTTTGAATTACAAGTGTCTTTGTTCAGGGGACAGGAAGAGGAGGATTTTGCCTGGTGCGGTACCATAAACACATTAAATATGAATCATCTTCTAGACTCTTGAAATGCATGAGGGTGTCATGCTGAGAAATGTCATTGTAAGCTGTGCCTGGAGATTTCTTATATGAAATAAATGTGCCTGAAGCTTTAATAATGCCTTCTACACAATATTTTTTAAGCTCCAGTTGCAAGGAGGGATCTTTAATTTTCAGTTGGTTCTTAAAGGTCGAACAATTCTATCATGTTGATCAAGACACACCGAGCAAGTGCTTCACACGCTTAAAATTCACACAGCTATTTCAGTCCTTTCTCAGAGGTGTCTTTCTAGTTGGTAGGTCAACATCTTATTCCTGGTTTTTGGGGTTCATTCGGGAGTACTTTCAACCGTGTTCTCTAAACAAGTGTGGCGTTTTCATCTTTTATCTGCAGTAACAGGAATGCTCAAACCTCCCGAACCCCAGTGAAGAAACTGTACAGAAACTTGCTTCTCTGCCTATCATCTGTTCGTTCTTCCTCTGGCAGATCTTGGAATGAGCTGCTTCAGCTTGTTGATGATCTGTGAGCTGTTCTCCATTTTTCCACAGAGGCGAATATGTATCTTTCCATATTTGTGTGTTGTTCCCCAGGACAGTGTTTCCTGCATCGTTTCCATTCTGACAGTTTCCAGTGCTTATCTCAAATTGAATTCTCCACAGAGCAGCGTCCTTGCCGTAACAAAAGGGGAACGGATTTTATGCCACTGAAATGTATTTACTGATCTCTTCTTGCATCCTTCGTATTTGGATAAGATTAATCTGTGATGTCTTGAATTTTTCTGGCTCCCGAACATCTATGATTGTATGTTGGGAAAATATTTGGTAAACAAAGAAGCTTTACATTTTTGGGGTCATGTCAGTTTTGTGCTCCTTTTTAATTAAAGGGACAAGCTACTTGTCCCAAACAGGAGTCATTGGCTTTTTTTGATTGGCATTGTTGAAATACTTGCCATAGCATTTTTGATTGTATTAATTATGAAAATAAGGCTTTGCTTCTCAATTGCTACTGTAGAGAAATGGCTAAATATATTTGCATCATCTGTGGGGTTAGAAACTGGGTGCTAAGGGGTATGGGTCATGTTTTCCACTGGTAAGATAAAACTTCATCATTCTGAAGCTAAAGACTCTAATAAAGCCCCTAAATGGAGATAGGGGGTTCATGTTTTTTCTTTTTTTCTCTGAGTAGCTAGAGACAGGCTTCTTCATTTTTATTTTTAATGAAAATATTTTGTCAATTGATCATCCTTCCTGGTGTCATTAGTCAGTTTTTCCTGTTGATACAGAAATAATTACTAGAGATTTCAAAAGGGATATCAGTGCTGCTACTAATTCTATTATCCTGGGCTTCTAATTACATCTTGTAAACAAATTATCAGAAAAAAAACTTCTCTTCTTTGTAGTTGGTCTCCAATGCCTGTAAAAACTTCCATTTCTTTGTAGGCTTTTCCCTTCCTCTTCCCACCGCCCTCCCAGTTGGAAATGCCTTCCTGTCGTTCCCTCGGAGGATGTCTTCCAGGGATTTCTGTCTGCAGTGTGCTTGTTTCGCTCATGTGTCAAATACTTCTTTCTTGCAAAATTAATTTAAACCCGATCCTCATGCTCTTTAAAAATGCATCTTCCTGGTGCTGTATATTAGTACAGTGCCCCGGCTGCTCTGGCTTGTGAGCACTAACGTGTACGTGATCAGGTTTATTGTTCCGGGCGATGGTGTGTGCCCAGAAGAGCTCTGATGGCGTGAGGCTGGGCCGTGGTCGGGTACGGCTCAGGGTGGTGGGGAGGTTCCTTCATCGTGCCGAGCTGTCTGCTGGTGACAGTCATCGCAGGGAGATGCGAATAAAAGATTTCTCTTACTCTTTCCGTTTTACGGAAACTTTTTAGACAACGTGCTCTCTGCAAATTCGGTTAAAACGTTGTAGTTGTGTGGGGTTGTATGTGAGTTGTGTGTGTACCTGCTCCTCTGCATGGAGCAGAGCTTCCTTGTAACTACCTATAAAGGATTACATCAATGTACTCTAGATCATCTCTTTTTTTCTGGATTAAGTTTATTTTCAGTCTTCCTGAATTTCATCTAGTCAGTAAACCCAATTTTTCCAAACTGCTTAATCAAACACAGGCTGATTTATCATTCTGAGAGATTTTTCATGGCAAATTCTTGCATTCAGTGGCTCCTATTCTTACTTCATGAAGGCTCGAGAATTATTTTGCGGTGAGAATTCCCTGTTCCTTAATAATGGAAAAAACCCAAGCCAGAGAAGGGCAGAAAGAGAACAGTCTTCCTGTACTATTATTTGGGCACCTTCTTGCAGAAGCATCACCAATTACTTCATGAAGGCCAAGAGGAGTTCTTAGTTCCTTAGAAAAAAAACCTAACTGTGTATCTAAAGAAGAAAAGAGGCTGTTTCTTAAATTGAGAAGTTGTTTCTTAAATGTGTGGGATCCATCAGCCCTGACAGGGTGCAGCCGGTCTGTCGGCAGGTGGAGCTTGAGGAGAGCAGCTGAGGGTCCCAGAGTTCTGCCTTGCCTGTCACAGCTGGTTAGCTCCGAGTGGGGAGGATCTAAGATCCATGGAATTGGGGTGTGTGAGCCACTAACAAAATTTCTTAGATGCCTAAACTTGAGTGTAAATTTAATAATGGATGTCCTTTATAACAAAACCAGATTGATTGATGTATTTACCCAAAGTATAATACACTGCTTGGTTCAGCATGTGAATGTAAGGGGAATTTACACTGTTGGGCTTGATGTAAATTAAATTAACCTACCTATCTTGAATCTGAGTGTTGTTAATAACTGGTGAATTGGATTGCTTTATTATATTTGCTGGGATGCTAGTTTTTTTCTCTATTAATACACTTAACTTGCATTCTAGCTTCGCCATTCAGAGACAGGCATCGAGTGGTGGGTTGTGTGACAGTGTCTGTCAATAGTGAAGACAAATAGTGCCAGAGACACTTAACCCATCCAATCTCACCCAGGGTATAGGTCGGTCTTGTTTTCAGACTTCTTCATAAGTCTCTTTTCTTTCTTTCTTTCTTTTTTTTTTTGTTTTATTTCTAAATAGTGGATTGATACTGATTTGAAACTAAACTTTTTGGAAAAGTTTTTGACATTACATCAGTAATAACAAGAAGAAGAAAAGTAGAAACCCAAGTTTGGCATGTGAGGTGTTGAAAGCAGGTTTGCAGCCACTTTGTAAGTTCTGGTTTTACCTTTAAAACCTTTGGCAACACAAGGGTTGATGCTGAAAATTTTGCACATAGTATCCTTCTGGTTTTGTTCTGAAATTGTTCTGTGTCCAGCAGTTCAAATAAACCAATTAAAATACACAAGTCATACCAAGAACGTGACACATTAGATAAATTCACAAATTTAATAAACGGGTATCCTTCATATATTACGCTGATACACCACCTGAACCTTGCCCCGTGTGGTGAGTTTTCACTTTTGACACTGAATTGTTTTCTGAACGTAGCCGGGGCGGACCGTGTGGATGCAGGCTAGGTTCTGAGTTCTCTAATGGCTTTTTGCTAGTCCTGCCTGTTCATGCACAGGTGGCTGAAAAGCTTGCAAAACCAAAAATACCTCCAACTTATTCACGTTAGCAGTCTTAAGCTTTCCAGTTTGGGAAATGACTTGCTTTGCACTCCAGCTGCAATGAAAAAAAACCCCGTCATCAGGACACTATTTGTTTCTTTTTGAGGATTTGGTAATCCTTGTTGTATTTAAGGATCTCTTTGGAAAGAATGAACAAGGATTCCAGGATTGGCTCCACGTAAGTGTTTATCTAAAGACAAGACTCCCTCAATGCCAAGTAGTGATTTTTTTTTTTTTTTCTCCTGCCTTTTTTTAGAGGCTGAATGCCTTGTTTGACTTCACAAGATAATAGGATATAGAAATACATGTCATTGTCTTAGTTGCTAACTCAGGAGGTAATAAATTGTCTTTGTACAATGCTTTATGCTACCGAAACGAAAAAGACTGCACCGATCTGCTCACGGGGATGCTCTGTGCTGTGTGTTCCCTTAGTCTGACACTCCGTTAGCCTGTGGTTTTTAGCAGCATGCGTTTGTGCCACATGCGTGTTGCTTCTCTTTTCCACTGCTTGGTTTCTGGCTGCTTCTTGTTTTCAGACGGAACCGGAATTGTTCTTTCTCTTGGCTGTGAACGTAATTCTGTTCGCTGCCTGAAGGCGAGGTGAACGTTTGGGAGCAGTAGGCACCACCTTAGATTTTCTGGGAAGCAAATGTACCAATGACTGGTATCATGAACAACTGGAATTTCTTTGACATTTAGTCTTCCTCGGAGCAGTGCGGAGTAATTGGTTACCTTTATTTGCATTCTGTACTCCTGCCCTAACCACTTAGCTTGTTAGTTCTTGATTATTTTTTATCTTTCATTTACACATTACAGAATCGCGGATTGATATGTAAATTATGATGTCCAAAACGGTACCAGGACTTCCTTATGCTGAACTGTTCGATACCTCTCTGCCTCACTGCGAGAAATAAAGATTGTAGGACAGGCGACAAATTCCGAATCACTTACTTCAGCTACCTTACATGTTACAGTGATGGCAATGAATAGATTCAGGAGGTTTAGTTTCAACAGTGATCAAAGTTGCTCTAACGTGGAAGTAGTTTCTTTTTCTCTCCTATTTTTTTAAATTAAGAAAAAGGAAATAAAACCACCTTGTGATGCTGGTGCACGTTTCATTTATAATACTGTGGCTGCATACTTGCCATAACATGCACTTGGCTTCTATTCAGTGTTGTTGCTCTGAAAGCAATTTTTATTTTGAGGCTGTGTTAAAATATATTCAGTCTTATATTTCAAAAATGTACATACTCGTTTAAACTATATATTTGTCATTGCAAGCACTGTTAAATTGCAAAGAAAGAGCCACCTGTAACAATTCCCGTTAACATGTGTCTAAAGAAAGTAACCTCAAATAAAAGAGATGCTGAAACTGGGGAAGGCGTCTGTATGTTTCCACTCTAACGTGACAGCCCAGCGACCAGGTACACCCGCACACTGAATGTCCACTGGGTTCGTTTTGTTTATTATCTGCATGTTGGGGAAAATTTCCTTCCTCAAAACCAGGAAATGCAAAGCGCTTTCACCTTTTAAAGCAATACCAGTCAAGTCTGAGTTACTGAAAACTTCAGAATAAACTTTTTTTTTTTTTCCTCAAATGCAGCATATTCAGCCAAGAGATCTCCTCTGGGTATCGGACACGCCTGTGGCGTCACTGGCTTTAGAATCAGTTGATAACACAAACCAGGAGCCATTTAAAACATATGGCGCTTTATTCATTATAGCAACTTTGTGAATTCTTACTTGGTTGACCCCAATTATTTAATTACTAGTTCAAAGGAAGATGAGTTGGCTAAAGGCCTGCAGGTTTTCCTAAAAACGTGAATTTTACTATTTTCCTTAGTATTTGCATAACTGAAAGTGATACTAAACCAGTTACCAATTTAGCCCCCGAAATAGATTTTAAATTTGTGTATTTAATTGTTCTAATATAGCCAGTTTATTTAACTGGCTGTAATATCTGTCATACTTTTTTACATGTTTTTAATTATTATAATAGAGAAGACACCGGGCTGTACATGCTTTAAAACAGTTGCCTGTTTACGTATGGTAATGGCATTGGAGATTATATAAGGCTAAAGAGAGAGGTTGTCTTGCCATTACTGTTTGGCTTGATACTGTTCCGATAATCTAATCTTACTGTTACGCAGGGGTGCCTCTGGTAAATGGAGAGTGTAGCCAATGTATAATGGACAGTATTTCTTTCCTTTTTAAATATATAAAGAAAATATACACACAAACACATACATACTTTTTAACTTCTAGGAAAAAACCAGGAGGAGGAATTGCTTTGGGTAGCAGTAACGATAGCAAGAGAATGCCGCTCCCTGAAGTAACGATACCGTTACCAGCTTGTTTAGCTTTATTCGGAAAAGTATTTCTTTTAGTGATTGATTTTGGATTTTATTTCTTAAAGTGATGGAAAGCTACAGTTATTGCATTTCTGGAGAGGATATGCACTGAACCCTTTTGACAAGCAGGATATGTCGGTGTTTGGCATACCTGCTCTGAGGCAGACCTCTCGTGGATGTCACTTAAAGTTTTTTCTCAGTCTTTTTAAAAGAACTTTCTAAAACATTCCTAGTATTTGCTGCAAAAAGATAAATCTTTGATATTAATCTGTTGGAGGAAGAGTCTTCCAGTTCTAGAGCCCTGCTACCTGGTTCGGTGCCCCCAGTTATTCCTGTCGGTCTGTCAGGCGCGGGCGGGCAGGAGACGTGCGTACACGGCGTTGTGCTGTGCGTGCTGCTCCGTACCGTCGCTTCAAAACCAACGAATTTTAAATGGGAGAATATTGCTGTTCAGTCGTCTGGTGCTGCAGCACGACTGCCGTGTGCTCCACGTATTCCGTTTGCAAACACTTGCGTGCAGCAGCTGTGTATTTCTGATTGAGTGTATAAACGACGAATGGAAACGAATTCTATTTTAACAAAGTAAACATCCCGAATAGCAACGATCTTTCTCAACTCAAAGTGGCTGCAAATCAGCTCCTAAATATTGTCACTGAAATTAATACCTAGATTTAATAGTTCTTGCCAATCCTATAAATGTTTTTGAAAGAAGCATTGCATTAATGCATGATATAGAAAGGATAAATTTGCCTTTAAATTGGAATGCAGTTCGAAGTGACTGAATTCTCCAATTTCAGCCACTATATTTGCCAGAGAACAAACTGGAAAATGGAACTGGTATCATTCATCTGCTCCTGGTTCACTGGGAGGTTCTGGGAAGGGACTTCCTATGAAGATGAAAGCAGAATAGTTTATGGATAAACTGTAATGATCACTAAATTTTATATTCTGTAGTATTGTAGGTTTACTTTTAAATTCATTTAGCACGGAAAATCTGTAAGAAACAGTAACGGTTTAAAAATTCTTCACCATCAGTCGCTGATATGCCCTGGTAATCACAAGTAGGCTGATTTATAGGAAGCTTTGCTAAGTTTTGCTGCTAGTTAAATATATATATATTAAGGCTAAAAGTACTTTATTCTGTTACTTTTAAATATCTTAAACTGGATAAAAAACTATCTCTCAACCTTTTAGACCTGAGAAATTAATATAATGTTTTGGATTTAAAAAAAATCCCAAACAACAAAAACATGATGTTCCTCAATAATAGGTATTGCCTCTGACACCAGTAACTAGCTGAACAAACCTATTATATAATTATGTGTATATATATATATATATTATGTACAATTGTTTTCCAAATTAGATTATTTCTGTGGTTCTGGTTTGTGTAAAATGCGGTCAGCGGTGCAGAAATACAGAAGACAGCATCTACCCTTAGGAAGCTTAAATCCGAATAGAAAATGCAGTTAGTTATTCCTCAGTGAGCTACAGCTGAGTTAAATAAAGACCTGTATTTGTCTGTAGTGCTTCCTCTGAAACGTTTTAGCCTGAGTTTTCAGCTGATTTGTCCCATTAAAATTCTTAAGTGGAAATGATTCTGTTCTCCAGAAATCGTCAGAGTTTTGTTTTCATCATTTTGCTGTCCTCTCGTGCCCCTAAACCAGATTGATCTGTGTGACCTCCGGAGAAGTCAGAATCGTTTAAAATATTCTCCTTCGTGTGAATTTTTTTCAGAGGTCTGTCCCAAGCTGTCTCCGTATGCATAAGGGACTCCGCTAATAAAGTCTGAGAGAAATCAGTCTCATGACTGAACGAGTCAGATTACAGAAATTTCATGTCGCCTGGTGTCAGCATGTCACCGATACAGACATTTCACCCCTGTTTCGGACCTTCGAAATAAACAGCTATGTCATAGTGACTGATACCAGTTCCATTTTGCCTACCAACTCAGTTGATTTTATATTTTATTTCTCATTTATGATGGAATAATCAGCAGCTCTTTTTCTCATTTATTTTCTCATATTTTTATTCCAGGATTTGCCTCTGAAGCAGGGAGTGTCTGCATTAAAAATGACCTGTAGTTCTCTGCTTCATAGGTTAGAAACTTATTTTAATATTTTGTGGCTAAGCACAGTCCCGTCTTTTGCAAAAATAAAAATTTCCAACAATAAATGGTTTAATTGGCATTGAATGTGGATTATAAGCATTTTGCATTGGGGCTTCCATTATTTTAGATGAAATGGCTTCTACACAAATAATTAGTCCAGCTGAGGCAATGAAAGCTCTGTTTACTCGCAGCCATTTTTATGGATTAACATTAAGTTTTAAAAAAGTTGATTACAGTGGATCATACTAAGTCTTATTTGGACATTTCCAAAGTACTGTACTGGCTAGGCTGTATTGCTTTAAGCATTTACATTCTAAAACTTACCAAATTCCAAATATTTGTTGGGGGAAAGAAATCGGTTCATAAATCACTTTATTTCAATGGGACTGCTATAGCCAGCACACACAGAACCATGTATCTTGTATTTACTTCTGAATTATACACCGCAGATGCTTCTTCAGCTCCTTCCTCTTCCTCCATGGGCGGTGCTTGCAGCTCCTTTACCACCTCTTCCAGTCCTACCATTTACTCTACCTCAGTCACCGACAGCAAGGCTATGCAAGTGGAGAGCTGCTCCTCAGCCGTGGGGGTAAGTACCAGAGGGGTAAGTGAAAAGCAGTTAACCAGTAACACAGTCCAGCAGCAGCAGTCAACGCCGAAGAGACACACAGTCCTGTACATCTCGCCACCACCCGAGGACTTGCTGGACAACAGTCGGATGTCCTGCCAGGATGAGGGCTGTGGATTGGAGTCAGAACAGAGCTGCAGTATGTGGATGGAGGATTCACCCTCCAACTTCAGTAACATGAGTACCAGTTCCTACAATGATAACACTGAGGTGCCACGTAAATCACGCAAACGAAACCCAAAGCAGAGGCCAGGGATCAAACGTCGAGATTGTGAAGAGTCCAACATGGATATATTTGATGCCGACAGTGCCAAAGCGCCTCACTATGTCCTTTCTCAGCTCAGCACGGACAGCAAAGGCAACTCAAAAGCAGGAAATGGGTTGGTATCTGCTTTTTTTTTTTCCCCCTCAAAAAAGTTATATCATCATGTAAAACCAAACTAATAAACTGCCCCCATGCCCCGTCAAGTGTTCTACTCAGGTTCTCACATAAATCCCTTCCCTTCTCTGCTGTTCCCTTCTGCATCCTAGCCCATAATAAGTTCTCATTAGACTTGTTAACCTTTATCTTCTAAATAAAGATCAACTTTCCTACAATAATTGGACGCACCACTGATAAGCTCATCTGTATTCTTGTTTGAGTGAAATTCCTAAAAGGCTGCCCAGTTCCATTTATAAAATGGCAATGAAAACGTTACCCTATTTCAAAGGAAAGGCAGAAGTGGACTGGACACACCGTAAATCTTAATATTTTTTGCAGGATTTTATGTGAGGATTTCAGTCTGTACACTTCACCTGCTTCTGTTTGTCTCTTTCTCTATTTACCAAATAGAGAGAGTGATGGGAGTAGAAGTTAATTGCTTGTTAGGATTTTCATCATTTAAATTAACACATGCTTTACTTTTTTTATAAAATGTTAAGATGATGTGGTGAACCGGATCTTGTTTTTTCTTGTGAATTCACTTCTGTATTTGATTTTTTCAGAAATAAATCTCTAATCCTGTTTCTCTCTGTGCTTCTGGGTTGTGTGCATGCGTGTGTCTGTACGTGGGCACGCCTGGGTGGTGGTCTCTCATCTCTCCCACTTCACACTGTTCACTGAATGCATTTTAGTAGTTGCTTAAAGAGGTGAAAAGTCCATCAGTTTTATGATAGTGTGTGGATACATATTTTTTTTAATTTTATTTTTTAACCTGTGGCTTCTTTAGTACACTTAAGATGGTCAAGTGGGTAGATTTGGCTTTTTTATTTTGTTTTTTTTGGGGGAGGGGGGGAGTGTATTTTGTTTGGCTTTATGTATGTGCTCGCAGTACATTCTAATGTTCATCACGGTAATGGTGAATGTTAAAATTTAACTGATGAGAAAGATTATGAACTTCTCATATCCCAAAGGGAAAGAGCCTGGAGTCTGTATTCCCAGGGTCACTGCAGTTCCATACTTAAAATTTCACAGTGAGGAAGTGATTCCCAGAACCTCTCCAGAGGGCGCGGGCTCTGCGGGAGCATCGCCTGGGCGCCGGGAGGCGGGAGCGGCCCCGGCTCTGCTGCTCTGTCCCTGCAGGCTCTGCTTTAGGCTTGCCTGGGTTGTCCAGCAGCTCTCCTTTTCACCAGCTGAAATTGATAATCAAGTAAAACACGAGTGCGTGGTAGAGCCACGGCAGCAGATCAGCATATGTAAAGCAGCTGCTTGGCACTAGGAAATTGCCTCCACTGGCACAGGGGAGGTCAGGCTCGCCCTCACAGAGGGAGGAACTAGCGAAAGGCAGGAACGGTGGGGCTGTAAATGTGATCCCCGCACAGAAAGGGGAGGTTTAGTAAACTCTGCAACTCTCCACCTGAAGCACCGCGAGACTCTAACATTCCCTAAAATATTAAGGACTAACCAGTGAACAGCCAGTGGCACTGCCGGCAGTACTTGGTGAGCGCAGGGACAGATAAGCATAATTTTTTTTCCTAATGTGTTTTAAGCAGGCTAGATTGAAATGCAGCAAACCTCTTACATAACAGAATTGTCCTTTTAAATAAAAGCTCTGGGATAAAAAATGGCCAAGATATTAGGAAACTTAATTTTGCGCTTGGAATATGGAGATTCAGCATTACAAATCTAGGTCACAGTAGTGATTTTTTTTTTTTTTTCCTTTTAACTTTCCAGCCTGATGGAGTTCTGCCAAGGGAGTTCATTTACTTTTGGCTTTAAAAAAAGAGCAAGGAAAGCGCCCTTGCTCATTTGTGAAGTGGAAACAGTGTTTGCCCCCAAAAAAAGATTTCTAGTCAGATGTCTTTAAGAGCTAGGAAAAAAGAAAATATTCTTGTGGACGCTGCTGGAATTTGTGAAAGCCGCCTTAGAAACAGATGAATTGATGGTGATTTAGGGCAAAGAGTCTCAGATTTCTGACATGCTTGGTCTCACTTTCAGTTTCAGGTCTTCACTGGGAACAGCCCTGATGCCAGTGCAGGACCAGGCAAGCCTTAACTCAGGAAATCTGTTTTCATAGAACCGTGGGTTCTGCCACCTAGATTTCTTTTTTAGAAGAGAAGTGCTAGCTTTGAGGAGACGTTGTCTGGTAACAGTGAAGCTAATAAATAAATGTGTGTGTATGAAATATTTTACTCTTTGTATGTGCATGAATATTAGTATTATAAATAAACTAAATGAAAAGGATGTGTAAGTGATATATCCTCGTAATTTGAGACGACCACTGAGAAGCTCTGGTGAAGGTTTTGTAATTGCTTTCGAGCTCAGCTAATCTGATTGAAAGTAATTATTACTTTCGTTTTCTAGAGGGAAGGCTTTCAAAATAACTGTTAGGCAGCATCTCTTTGCATAAATATGACAAAATATTAATATGTTGGCAGTTAAGGCAACTTGGGTTTTCAGAGTAAGGTACTGTCAGGCAAACAGTTGTTTTGGAGAGGCCAAAGTGTTAATGTCACACGGCTAAAACTTCGCATTTTGAGTGTCAAAAGCGAATTGTGTTTTAACTGCTGCCTCTGAGCTTCCCTTCAGTAATCTCTGAGTCTCCTGTACTCATTCACGGAGCTGGAAGTCCCGCGTGTGGCAGGTCGGGCTGGGATGAGTCCCCGCGCAGCTCCTCCCGTGGTGCTGCCGTGTTTGGAGCCGCCCCGCGGTGGGCGCAGTTGCCCAGTGGTCCTGTTTGTGGTCCTGCTCGTGTCCCTGGGGGATGCTAAGCGATGGAAGCCCTGTGATTTAAGATTCTGAGAGAGAAAAAGTGAAGATATTCACTGGAAGTTTGTAAATGTATTCCTGTTAATTATTAGTCCACTGGAATAGCGTCCTGACAGGAAAAATAAAGTGATTATCTAACGAGCTTGAGGTTGATTAGCATTTTTGCTTAACTTGCACAGAAGCAGGGAGCATAGTGGTGCTAATTAGAGTTTATTTAGTGTATTGCAGGTTTTGTATGTGCTGCACTGAAGAATTCTGTCCCTTTTATTTTCCTAAAAGAATGTGCGTTTTTACGTAGCGTTTTTATTTTTTTTAAGCAGCCTGTTGGACTAGACTGTGACAGAGTAACCAGGACTCCTTGGCAGAAAGACGGTACTCTTGCAGGTTTTTTTTATACCAGGTTTTTTATCTAGGTGCTGCCTCTCTGCTGTTAGTGGGTTGGAGACGAGCGGGCAGGGCAGGGCTGCGGGACAAGCTGGAGGCTCGCGGGCAGCCCGTGGTGAAGCGGTTAACCCTCACGAACAGAAAAACATGAATGAAATCCATATAAAGCACAGACCTCGTAACAGCTCAGCAGCGTCCGCTTGAACCCTTTGTTACGTGTATTAAAAGGGTTTGGGAGGCTTAGCAGAAAGAACAGCGTGGCAAGTAGGACTTGCAGGGGTGTGAGATGTGGTGGGCAAGGTGCCCCCGACCTGCCCTGGCGTAGGAGGAGTGCTGGGCCGGGCTGGGCAGGGGCTGGGGGGTGACTTGGAAGGATTTGTGTGGCCGTGTGCCGTGCCTTGCCCAGCGGGAGTTTTAGGGAAGGTGCTGGTAGTGTTTGTTACTATAAATCATCTGGTCATAGGGAAGAGTGCTGCGCGTTCCCCCAGCCTTCAGGTCAGTGGCAAACGGACACAGTGGCAAAGCTCGCCAGAAATGAGTGTAAAGACAAAGCATTTCTTTCGCCCTTCTCCCTGAGAAGAAAAAATCCTGGATAAATTACTCCATAGGTTGGACACTGAAACAGGATTTGTTTTTTAAACAATTCACACCTGTTATTTTAAAGTGCTTTCTTCAGAGTCATTAGCTGTTAGAGACTGCTTTTTATTAGTAAAAAAAGAATATTACATTTGCATAAATTCATGGAGCCCTTTTTCTGCCTGTCCCGTTTGCCATGGCATGTTTACATTTGCCAGTGTTCATGAGTCTAACGGACTTCAGGTTCCTTATGAAAACCTGCTCTGTGTAAGATCCAGAGTCACTTTCCATTGTGCTGTGAACACCAGATGAATCCCATGATGTTATACTTTGGAGGGCTTCTTCATTCAGGTTTTAATTATGGAACTGAACACGAGATACGTTTTAAGGAACGCACCTGGAAAGAAATAGTCTTTTTGCATACGTTGCAGCTTTAAAATTGGTGCAATTATGTCAGAGCTTTTTACAAGAATTAATTTGGTTTTAACATAAATTTATCAATCCGTTTGGACAGAAATTAGCATTTGCAAGATATGCAAGTACAGGTGGAGACAGGCATGAGGCTGTTTTCCTATTTAAAGAAGTGTCATTTAACCTTAAATCCATTCAGTATGTGTGTGTACATATGTATATTTGTTACAGAAGTGAAAGAGCTTATTCAGATAATAGCAGGCTGTATCACATACTATGAAAAAGCAGGTTATGAGCTGCCTTCTGTTTGTTAACATAGTTTAATGCTAATTGCTTTTCCCTTCCTTTATGTTTACTCTCTGAAAAGCAGTTCCTGTTTGCACTGGATGGAGGAGTCAGGGAAGCACCGTTCCTCTTCATCCTGCAGGTTTCCCTCTCTGTCAGAAAGAGAATTCCAAAGTTTGCTCTCAACTATACATCTTCTATCCGTTAATATACACTCTTTATCTTTTTAGCTTTTCTGTGATTTACTTTGTTTTTATTGGGGAGCTGCTTGTAACATCTTTTTAATGGTCTGCTTTGACTTCCCAGAGCATCAGAGAACCAGAAGGGAGCTGGAGGGAAGAAGACCCCAATGTTGTGTGGTCAGTATCCGACTAAGAGTGAGGGGAAGGAGCTGAAGATAGTGGTGCAGCCAGAAACCCAGCACAGGGCTCGTTACCTGACCGAGGGCAGCCGAGGCTCAGTGAAAGACCGGACCCAGCAAGGCTTTCCGACTGTAAAGGTGGGACGGGGACTCCCTTCCGAGGGTGCTTTAGTACAGTGGGAACTGGTTCCGTTCAAAGAGGCCCAGAATCTCTATTTTTAGAGGGAAGTGTCTTTGTTTGCTGTAGAGACTGTACTGTATCTCTTCTTGCAGGTAACAAGAAATCTCATTTGCATCACAGAGGTACAGGAGGAAGGAAGCTTTGTCAGGGCAGTGACATATATCTGTGGGCATGTCCTATTAGACTACAGTTATACAACTCTGTAAATAGACAAATACTTGAAGCAGACAGAACTAGGATAGTGAGGTGCTGTAACGGTTTGATGGCTGGTGACAGTGGGTCATCACTATGCCTTACTGGTAAGTACATAAAACTGAGTTTCATTTTAAAAAAAAAAGAAAAAAGTAAAAGTGGTTTGTGGGTTTTTTGTGGGTGGTTTGTTTGTTTATTTGTTTTTTTTAAGAAGAAGTATCTGAATCCACATATCCAGCATCTGTCTTTCAGTTAGTCATAAAGATCTGAGGTGTACTTTATGGGTTGTACTGCTCAGTAGGGTGAGTAGTGGTGAAGTACATGTCGGTTAGTAGAACTGGAGAATAGGAGAGAGAAGAGAGGCAGGAGTTGTGTGCACACTTAACAAATGCAGCTTGTGTCCTTTATAGACGTTGATGCCTTAAAGTCTGGGTGTTGGTGGTCACTTGCTCTGAGGCAGGGATGAGGGGCACCCGGGACCAAGTGGTGTCCTCAGTCCTGAACAAGGGGAAGGGTCTGCACAGAGCAGCTGCAGTCAGGAATCCAGAGCCTGGCTGCAGAGCTGGTTTTTCCAGCAAGCATTTAACTTCTTTGTTAGTTCTTAGTTCTTTGTCTTGCTTTGTCTGGAGGGTAGAAAAGGATATGTGGTGCAATGCACCTTGCTCAAAGAGGGGGAGAAACTGTTGGTGACCAGGCTTGCCAACCTGGTGAGGAGGGCTTCACTGTGGGTTTGTCAGAGGACGGGGAACAAGGAGCTACAGATGGAGGAGGAACACGAGGAAGAAGGCTCCAAAGAGGTCTTTCACATTCCTGCTCAGGAGGGAGAACATGTAGAGGCTGTTCTCCAGAGACTGCTCGCTCATGCACAGTGTGAATTTGCAGGTCTTGTTTCTTCCCTTGTGTAGTCCCAGGGCTGTGACTTGACTGGAGTCACAGAGCCGTGGGGTAGTGTACGCGGCTGGAATGCAGTTACGGATGTGCAGCGGCTGCTCAGAAAGAAGAGAGGACATCGTGTATCAGAAGGAGCTCCCTGACTGCGCAGACCTCCAGCGTGAAATTAGAGACTGGCCTGTTGAGATCAGAGGAGGCAGAAAGCTCAGGGATAATGTTTTGGTATCTGTTACAGACTCCGTGACTGAGAAGATAAGAGATGACGCTTTCTGTAGGTATCATAACTGACAGGAGTCTCCTGCTCACAGACCTCTCACCTGAAAGGTTTCAGCCATCTCTCCGTCTGCAGGGGTGGCTGCATAGCCTGGCGGAAGCAGTTGAAGAACTTTAGGACTGCTTGTGAAGGTTTCCTGAGGGGAATGGTGGAGAGGCTCACCGGGAGTAATGCTGAACTTGACTTGCACAGAAGAGCTGATGTCAAATATCATCTCAGAAGTGGCAGCAACCACAGTATGGATGTGAGAGTGGGCACTGGACTGTGTACGAGCCAGCATTGCACACTCGCTGCAAGGAAGGCAAATGGCATCCCCCTTGGGTTGGGAGGAGCGTGGCCAGCAGGTCGAGCGAGTAGATGACTGTATTTGTTATCATACAAATAAGAAAGATAAAAGACATGCCCTTTCGTACTTTTTCTTAGTAATGCCACTTTGAAAAAGCAGCAAAGCAGTTCTTGATACAAACTAATTTACCAGGTCCACAAAGAAATGTTTGATTCAGCTCTTAAAATTTGTGCTGACTGCTGCTGGCAGAGTGTAGAAGTATCTTTAAAGTCCTGTTCAACAGTGTTAGAAACATCCCCAGCACTTCACTCAGTCCTCCTGAGGAATGTAGAAATCCAGTGAAGTTTCATAAGAAAAGAATCCATTCATATAGTCCTGTTGCTGTGGTGATTTATGCTCATTTATGTGAATTTTCTTAATGGGCCTTTGTTCATCTGAATTTCCTTTCAGTTCCTTTCCCACCCTTCAGCACCCATCAGTGAAAATTCTGTTTGGAAGAGTCTTGTGTTACTGAATTCCTGGAAGCTCAAGCTTGCTTTCCCAGTAGGCAAACCAGTGCATACCCTGCGTATAACAGCCTGCCAGGGTTGGACAGACAGAATGAGTCAGAGGATCTTGAAGAATTCTGAGCTAGGGGAAAAAATGTGTAAAGGATGAGAGGGCTTTTGGGGTTTTCTGGGGTGTTTTAAAGATGAGGAGGAATAGTGTAAAAATGTTGCTAGTTCAGTGGAGATCTGGCGCTTGCTCTTCTCTGGGAGCACCTGGGACAGGCAGCCGTTCGGATGCATCACTTCAAGCGGACTGAGGAGGAGAAGCAGGTTCTGTGGCCCTTTGAAGAAAACCAGGTTACTTGATGACTGAGAACTAGAGAGTCTACGATCAATAGCCAGCATTAAAGTGCTGTAAACAAACCTCAGCCCAGCGAGCTGTCTGGCGAAGACAGACTGCCCTGAAGGCACAGTGTCAGTGGGGGTGTTGCAGCCCTCAGGGGCAGATTTTCAGTTTTCTTGCCGAGAGCATGGCAGAGCTGGAGCAGCTTCCATCCAGGTGGTGAGGGATGCTCTTGCACACCTTTTGTACCTCCTAAGCAGCGCACCGGGGAGGACGAGCCGCAGTGGTTGGCGGTGCTGATGCTGTTTCTGGCCCGGGAGACCTTGGTGGCATCACCCAGAGACCCGCGCAGGTAAAAGGTTCGGTGGTAGGATACCCGAGGGCCCTTCCCCCGCGTCCTTGGGCCGCCCGGCGAGGTGAAATCCTCTCGCTGGCCGCTTCCACTGTCTCTAGTTTATCCCTGCTCTCTTGGCTTTTGAGCGCTTCGGTGTGAACTCGACCTGTTAGTGTGGTTCACACGTGGGAGCTGGTACTAGGCCACCTCCAGGAGTGTGGCTTTGCCCGTCTCTCGCAGCCATAACCCACCCACCTGCCGTGAGCTCATTGCTGCTTTTGGACGTGAGGAGCATACCAGGATTTTAGCAGTATTTGCTGATTTTTAATTTTTTTTTTTTTTCCAAACTTGCTAAGAACTGCAGAACTAAATTTTCTAAGTGTGTCAGGGACTAATCCCCTGAGAGATCCTCTGGAGGCTTCTGCTCTCATTTGCATCGCCTTACTAATAAAGATTGAGCTTCTTTCTGCAAGTATTGGATGGGCTTCCAGACCTAGGACAAAACAATATCGTCATCTAAAAACGCTCTAGCAACAATTGTGGCTTAGTAAAGACATTAAATATACTTAATCTCCTGTGGTGAAGAATTTCCATCTCTGGCCTGGGAATTTGGCAGTGTTCTCGTGCTTCTTTTTACTTGGAGCATTTTCATCTATTACCTAAAAAGAATAAGAGAAGTTACTTCGTAATGTCCAAGTTGGCTTCAAGACTCCTTTCACTTCTATGTCAGTATTTTTAGTATGTAGCACCACAGCGAGGTTCTGCTAGTAAAAAAAAAAGCATTAAACGGATACAAACCCTTTCATGCCAGGGTGCTGATGTTACAAAATGAATGCATTTTCACTATCAGGTTCTGGGATAATAATGCCTCGCACACTGGATTGCAGAACTGCTGGATCACTACGTGAGATGTATGCCTGACCTGCTTTCATTTGCTTTAGTGAATCGTAAAGCTGCTCATAAACATTAAGTAGGAGATGTCAAGTTGTCATTTTTTATTTTTATTTGGGCGTCTGAAGGAAAATTAGGCTTGCATGGTTGGACCACACAATCATTCATCCCATTCCTCCCTCTGCTTTCCCCTTCATCCTGCTCTGACTCACCCAGAGGTTTTGCACGTGTCCGACAATTCTAATCTGGTTTCACAAAGGTTGGTGTGAAGGTGGCCTCCTAGGAGCGTCGTGTGCGAATTGATGGATCGGCGTGCGCGCCCTGACCAACACAGGCTGGTCACCTCGGGGACCGGCCACAGCAAGTGTTCTTTCTCAGCCGAGTGGTGGATGGAGATGCTGGTGGGGAAGGAGGGTCCTGGGGAGAGATGGGGAAGTAGTCACAGCTGGGCTGAGAGTAAGGGCTGATAAGAGATCTGAAAGTCAGAGTTGGGATAATTCTGTGTGAAGATAGATAGGATTCAAGCTGGTTTAAAACCAAAATATTAATAATAACTTTTGAAAAAAGTAATTTCACCTGTTTATTAAATGACTGACTTTTCTTTTTAATGGAAGAACAAATGACAAAAAATAAAAAATATTAACCTTGTTTTTATAAACTAGATGAAAATTTTTTTTATTCCTGCTTTCCTTATGATTGTCCCAGCAACACTGGGAGCAGATTCACTTCAAATTCAGCTACATAAGATGTGTTCTGTTTGAATTAAGAGGCCAGTTGAAATATTTAATGTGTGTTGCCCTGTTTCAGCTGGAAGGTCACAACGAGCCGGTGGTGCTGCAGGTATTCGTGGGTAACGACTCGGGGCGAGTGAAGCCACACGGGTTCTACCAGGCCTGCAGGGTGACTGGGAGAAACACGACTCCCTGTAAAGAGGTGGATATAGAGGGGACTACTGTCATTGAGGTTGGACTGGACCCAAGCAACAACATGACACTTGCGTGAGTAGCTTTTTTTTTAAAAAAAGTGCCCACTTAAGCAGGATAATACAGTTTACTATAGGCTGAATCAATTTGATTTTTTTAAAACATAAAATATATTCCCATGCTAAGTTTGGAAACTGCCTCTTAGGGAGTAATTTTATAATTGTCCTCAAGTAAAACCACATAAATAATGGAGATACGAGAAAGGTGAATTTGGAATTATCTAGGCAGGAAAGTTTTGCCTAGTCTGTTTTCTCAAAAGCTGTCTTGATGCCTCAAAATAAATCTGCCTAGTATTTCAGTGATGCTGTAGCACCTCTCTGTTGGTGGTAATGCTGGTGCCACCTTCCGAATCACGCTCCAGCCCCCCTCTCTGCTCCCTGGCTGCTGCTTGTTGGCCCCAGCCCAGCACAGAAATCGGTTCTCAAACTAGATATCAGATGGTCCCTGTACTTCTCGGATGTAGGGCCCAAGATTCTGGTAAATTTACAGTATTCTTAACTCATCAGGCTGTGTCTGGGTTTTGTTGGCGTGTTTTTTGCTTGAAATCATGTTGGATCTAGTGTGTCTTTCTGAAAGCTAGCGCTGCGTCACGCTCTCACCCTGGCCCCGTATACATTTCCCGTAGGACCAGTTATGGTGTGACGTATCTATCACTTCCCAGTTCCACTGAGCATAAAAAAATAATATGACTACAGTAAGTTTTCTTCTACTACTGCTTTAAGTGAATGCAGAATGTTCTGTAGTAGTGATCCTACAAACCCAGATCTAGCCCCAGGAATGGAAGAACGAAGATCTGTGATTATGAATTGGATGCTTACTGGAATTTGTCACACTGCATTTTCTGTTTTATTTATACTACTTTCATATTCCTTCCTCCCATGATTCATGATGCCAATTATATAGGGATGAGTTGAAAACTGGGCTATATAATGAGAAAGGTCATATACAGATTTTTTGTAAATAAAAAAAAATACAGTAGTTCAGTAATTACTTGAAGAGTTTAAACTTTGGTGCTTGTGTAACTAGTCAAAAGATTATTAAAGAGGCTGAACTTACTACACTCTCTTAAACTCTCAACTGTTTTGTGTTGTTAGGGTTGATTGCGTGGGAATACTGAAGCTGAGAAATGCTGATGTTGAAGCTAGGATAGGGATTGCTGGTTCCAAGAAAAAAAGCACACGTGCTAGGCTGGTATTTCGTGTTAACATCACTCGTAAAGATGGTTCGACTTTGACTCTTCAGACACCCTCTTCCCCAATTTTGTGCAGTAAGTATCAAAATAAAAAGTTGGTATTAGAAGACTTTAGATTTCAGTGTGATTGCCATAAAATGCCTTGGGGAAAAGAAAAAAACAGTGTTAATCTGTGATTATTTCAGAATTGCTATGCCTGAGCTCAAGCGGATTGATTTTTATTTGGGGTGGGGTGTTAGTCAAATCGCTGACTAGTATTTAAAAGTAGTTATAACTTTTATTAAATGAATTTTTGCCTTTTAAAGGGTCAGAATTTTTGTCATGATTGCTTTGGACTTATTGTATGACTTTTGACACAGGTTTTAATCTCTTCTGTATTGTCACGTTCATGGGTCACCCCTCAGCCATAGTCAGTACACGTGGCTCTCTGCGGTTGTGGCAGTTTGTTGGGCCAGAGGCCGAGTCTGTTCTGGTTCAGTTCAAGAATGAAACTTGTTGGGGCTCTTCACTGCGATGCTCTGTGTAGCCCTGAAGTGCTGCATCAGCTGCGGAGGTTCTCCGGAACGCGGGGCAAAGGAAACCGGGGCAGGCTGCAGTACCCCAGGGGCTGCCTGTGCCCGTGGCCGCTGCCGTGACCGTTACGGGGAATTCTGCTGGTCTGTCAGAGAGAAAAGATAGAGAAATGTGTTTAATGCAGCTGTTGGTGGGTTACTGATGCTTCTTGGTGAACAAGATAGGAGCCCTTTTCCTCCACGCGTGGAGCAGAGTATGATTACGCAACTCCCGGGCGCTTGTGTTGTGCTCTTTCCATTGTATAAAAAGTTACTGGTTTTTGGTGTGGTTTTTTTTTTTTTTCTAAACACTGTCAGTACTTATTGTGTCAGGGCTCCTATTCAACTCATCAGAAACTGCAGCTTTGTTGCCAGCAAAAGAGCAGATTGGAAGAGGAGATAATTAGAAACACGTGAGCTTCCACATCCGATACCACCATGCGGTTCCAGTGCCGCAGGCAGCAGGCGATCCCCCAGAGAATCCCTTTGCGAGACGCGGGGCCAGCAGGAGCCCGCGGAACCCCGAAGGGCTGGTGACCAACGCTGTGTCACTGCTGGTGCAGGGGAGGACTCTCCTCTTCAGGCACGTTCTGTGCTTTAGGCAGTAATTGAATGCTTGGGGTGCTCTTCCAGAAGGGTCAGCTTGAGGTGCTGTCCCTTTTTTTTTGACTCCGTCTGCAACTTTTTGCTAAATCTTTCCCTTTCCAGTGTTTTTAAAACTGGTAGAGTTCTTGGATTTATGCATTTATGTTGTTGGAAAATACATAAGTACATTTTCTAGAAATACAGTTGTGTCTGTAGCTCTATTCCAGTCAGTAGTAGTATCTGATAATAAATTTCAGATTTAAGAAAAAAACATTTTCTATAAAATCTCCAAAAGCTATTTCTCTGTACATTTTGTTTGTATTGTTAACATCAGATACAATTATCTAAATCATAGCAGAAATGGGAATGGAAATCACCTGGACTTTTCGTAAACACCCAACAGTCTGAAACTTGCTGTTTGTAAGTAGAAGCTGAGAGTCTGTGATGCTTTAGAGACCAAATTTAAAATAGTCTGTTTAGCAAAAAAAGCTGGATTTGATGCACCTTCCTACTTAGCTTGTTGGTAAGGCCATTCCAGCGTGGGTTTATGAGGGTTCCTTGTAGTCTTTAGTCTCTCTTGACTGCATCCATTTATAGCCGTAGCATTAGTAGCAATGTTTTGAGATACATGCAGTGAGTAAAAAGCAGAGTGTGTGAGAAGGAGGACATGCTAAGGGACATTAGAAGAAATGGAAGAAGGAAATAGAAGTTCTGAAGTTCTAAAAAAATTACAGTAAGGAGTGAATTGGTTTAGTTTTTATTTTTAGCAAGCTGAGTTTTGGTCAGTCAATAAGAAAATCTTCCTAACTGTGTAAGTAGTTAAGAGATTGCCCAGGAATTTTATAGCATCTCCATTGCTGGAAGTCTTAAACCAAAGAAACAAAGTACTCTGGTTAGACTTGCGTCTTTGAGTAGTGATGTGGGTAAAACTGCTCATAATGCGAAGGTTGAGAGGGGGATTCTAGAGGCTTTTTCCAGGCTTGCTTTCTGGGGTTCTGTGCTTCAGCTGTCTTGACTCCCTCCGAAGTCACAGTGAGTTGTGGTAGACCTTAGCCAGCCAAACAGTGCCGGTACATGTGTGCTGGCTGAATCAGTATGGCGTGAAACTGTTGTTTATTAAGTTATTTGTTTATGTAAATCATCTCCTTGAGCACGTTACATCAGGTTTGTTTGCTGTATCTTACTGCAGATGTGTAACGTACCTTCTTACACAGCTTCCATCTTCCCTCCTCAGCGCCCGATTGTGTTGTGGTTTGTAACTGATATTTCTGTCAAACTGGCAGTAATGTTCCTGAAACCGTAGGAGAGACATGAAGTAGATGCAGTCTCTTTATTTAAGGTCTACGTTTTAAATAGGCTTTGTTAACTTGTTAGCAAACCAAAATCCCGTTACTCTTTTCAGAAGTTCATGTGCCTTGAGCATATTTAGTAGCTGTGTAATGGTTGCCTGGGAACCTGCTGCAACAGTCGTAGAAAAATCCTTTCAGAAAGGTCATTAAATAATTGGGAGTGTTACACTAGGTATGGTCCTCTATCTAGTAAGCCCGGAGTTATTAAATGCTAAAAGTGAGCCACGCAGGTGCAAAGCACAAGCTTATGCCACTAGGATTTTATGGTGAATAGAAAAGGTGGTTGAAAAACCTTTGTTAGAAACTGGAATTATTATTTTGTAACCTATTAAATGCAACAAAAATGCATTAATTTAAAATGTTTATGTTTAAATTCTTTTCTCATTTTCATTTAACACACGTGGTCTTGTTTTATGCTTTAAGAAGCACAGAAGTAGTTTGCAGCGAAGACAATTTGTAATGTTACATAACTCCTCATCTGAGTCCCTGACGGGGCGGCAGAGCTTTCCAGGGGTGTGCAGCTGTGAGCCGTGTTCTACTTGCTCGTTTATAGGATACAAATTGCTGTAATCCCCAACTACAGAGGTGTGACTCTTGCAAGGATTTGTGTTAGCTGAAGTCTGTAGGCCTAGAAAGTCATAGAATGCTAGACTGGTTGGGGTTGGAAGGGATCTTAAAGCTCATCCAGTCCCAACCCCTCACCATGGGCAGAGGCACCTTCCGCTAGCCCAGGTTGCCCAAAGCCCTGGGCTAGTTCTTGCACCAGGCAGAAAGCTATGTCACTTAAAAAAAAAGTGTAAAACCAGTGGGGAATATGGGCATTACTACTTCCTCTTGCATAGCAGAAGAAAATAAGCTTCATAAAAGGTTGATGAGCTTAAGGATAAATTTGAAGGTCTGTTTTGGGTGTATCTAAGGGCCAGTGCCTTTGTTTATCGTTCTCTGGGTCAGGGAATTAAAGAACCAAGTTTTCTTCTCTCCTGAACACTTGCTGAGTTTCAGTTCAAACACAGAAAGTTTTGTTTTGAAGTTTTAATAAATGCAGGAGAAAAGGGAAAAGATGATTAGCGGATCACTTAGCAAAGAGTGATTTTTATGAGATCATTACATTTAGTGAGGAAATAATAGAAAGTTATCTTCTGACAAGCTTTGTCATGAATGATACAGTGAAGGGAGAAGCTCAGGAATTATTTTGTGTTTTAATTTATAAATGAGTAAAAGCTTTTTGTTTTGGCTGTTGATGTTTTCTTGATTTTGAACTATGTGGTTTTTCAATTGCAGCTCAACCCGCAGGAGTTCCAGAGATCCTAAAGAAAAGTCTGCACAGTTGTTCAGTGAAGGGTGAAGAGGAAGTTTTTCTGATTGGCAAGAACTTTCTAAAGGGAACAAAAGTGATTTTTCAAGAGAATGTTTCTGGTTAGTGTGAAAGCAGTAATGGCTTGGGGTGCTGAAGAGAGCATGATGTTTGGGTTTGCATTGGCTGGTAGTTTTAGTTGTAGAGAGCAAACTGAGAAGCAGAATCAAAGCCACTAGAATAAATTGCTTTACATGGATGTGCAATAACAATGCATTTTAACTTTTATTTAGATGAGAATTCTTGGAAGGCAGAAGCTGAAATAGACATGGAATTATTTCATCAGGTACTTCTCTATTATTATTATTATTACTACTGTTACATTTTAATAAATAAAAAAGACTGGTTTTCAAAGAAAAACTGAATAAGCCTTTCCCTTTTCCTGTGCATTTCTAGAAATAATATTCCTTTTCTTTAAGTAAGTAATGAAACAGGTATAATTGCTCCATCTCTAATTGACAGCTTTGATACCGCAGTAGGAGCGTGCTGTACAGACCTGGTGAGACGCCTTTGTCCTTGCAGGCAGTGGAACTGAAGGGCCTAATACACTTTTTCCAGTAGCTTTCCTCAGGACAGTTAGATCACTACTGAGTGGAAATAGATGGTGTGTACACCAGAGGCTTCACACCTGGCTGAACTTCTGGTCCACTCTGAAATATTTTGCAAAGCATTTGTTTATTCTTTTTGACACGAGTAAGTGTCTTTATGGACTGTTGGACTGAAATCAGAGAAATTGATTCGATGTGACATCTGAGAAATGCCACCTCGCTGCCACCTCCGAAGGCAGTATCTGGATGGCACTGGTAGAAGGATTTCTCACTCCCGGGGGGATAGACAGGCAGCTGGGGGTAGCCGGCTCCCGCGGTGCTGTTCCTGTTGGTGAATGATTGCAGGCCTATTTTTTGATGTCTGCTCAGTGTTAAATCTGCTTAAGTGTAACATGAAACTGCATCTCCATCTGTTCACACGGAATACAAAGGCCTGATTCAGCAGAACGGTGACGTGGCTCAGTCCAGCAGAATCTGATGGCAAACTGATTGCAGTTCAGTAAGGCATGTTAGGCATGAGCTTGTGTTTGAAGTCCTGCACTTCATACATCTTCCCTTTCTGCTCCTTCCAGTTGAGCTGTAAGTGGCCACTGAGCATCAGAAGAGGCAGATTATTCAACTCTTCCTTCTAGCACTAGTTATCAGTTAAAGCGTAACGTGATCACGTTTCCCCCAATGCCTCTGGTTCTTACGGTGTTTTATCAGTCTCTTTCTCTGTTTTGATGGACGTCAAGACAATTAAGGTCAATAGCAACAAAGTTTCTAATGGGATGGGTTTTTTTAATTATTTTTGCACTGCAGAATCACCTTATTGTGAAGGTGCCACCATATCACGACCAGCAAATAACCTCAGCTGTTTCTGTGGGAATATACGTGGTGACCAATGCTGGAAGATCACATGATGTGCAACCATTTACGTACACTCCAGATACATGTATGTAAAATAAAAACTGGAGGAAGGAATGGGCCGTTTCACCTGCTCAGCATCTCGTTTCTGATTGTGTAGTATTTAGTCCATATAACAGAAATGTTAAGTAACGTGAATCTTTACAAACTCCTCTTGCTGGCGAGGTTTGCTCTGCTAAATAATAAACTCTAAAGGCTTGACTTTTCTCATTTATGTGGCAAGTATCTCAAATTTCAGCTGCATGGAGGCAGCTGTTCTTGTAAAGCAGCATCTATTTCTAGCAAAAGGTTCAAAGTGAAGCTGAGCAGAGAAAAAGTAGACACATTACATATAGTGCACCAAATACAATCAGAAAACAGCACCAAGCTTTATCCTGAGGAAAGTTGAAGTTTGACCATATGCTGTATTTTTGTTTGTTTATTTATCTATATTACAATACACAGTGCAAAAGTTTGTGTGGGTTTCAAAGAACCTCAATTTCTTTAAGGTATAAGTAACTGTTTTGGTTTGCTTTGGGTTTTTTGCTTGTTTGTTGTTTTAACATAAGGAAGTTCTCAATGTGTTTTGTCTCAGCAGCTGGTACTCTGAATGTTAATGTGAAGAAGGAAATCTCCAGCCCAGCCCAACATTGTTCTTTTGAAGAGGCTATAAAAGGTACTAAATTGATTCTTATCATTGTTGTTAATAATTTAACTCAAATTCCTACCCGAATTTGGAGGAATGAATCAGACGTCCTGTGAAGATAAGTCTGTGCTTATAAAATCTGGCCATATTCTTACAATGAGGTTTGTTTTTTGATTCTGAGTATTTTACTTTATAACAGTATTCCTTTTAAGTATATTTTAACTGGTATAAAACAAAATCCTTGTATAAAAAAAAAAAAAAAAAAATTTGGTTTTCATGCTTAGGCCCTGCAGTCTAATCTTCAGTTAATGCGAAGAACTAAAAAGAAAGAAGCCTAAGATTACAGTTAATACAAAGGTTTTAGAAACGGCGTGGTGTTAAGCAAAACCACATATAAAGGTAGTGGTGGGGAAGAACCAAGTGCTGAAAACCACGAACGTGCCAACGTGGTATTTTTCGGAAGCTGCCCGGTGGCTCTGTAAGACTGCTCTCAGTGGCTCCAGTTAAGAATGTTCATTCTGGCCATTTCAACTTATTCCTTTCAGTGAGGTGTTTTTTCTCCCCTGACCGTTCTGTTGTTGCGAAGTTTGTGATTTTGTTCCGAGGGACCAAGTTTTAGGTTTGCCTGGTTTTTAAGTGTGAAGTGAATTGATCCTTCCGATATTGAAATAAAGCAGAGGAAGGAAATGTTTGTTAGTTGACTGCTAAAACTATGGTAGTGCACAAAGGTTAATGGAAATTTCCATAGCCTGCTCTGGTGAAAGCAGGTTGAAAGATAAGCAAATTAACAGTGTGATCACAAGTCTGATAGGAATCCATGGCTTCAGGTTAAAATCATGAAGCCCATGTTTGAAGTTAATAGCTTGGTCTTGGCAGGGGATATATTTACGGGTTGATTTTACAACTTGTGAGGGAGGATAATACAAGATACGATGAGTTTAAACCTGCAGAGAATATTTGGGGGAGAAATATGCAAAAATATTTAGGGCAATGAAACAAGCCGGTAAAAGGACTGGTAAGACTTCTAGTAGCAAGATTAAAATGATGAGGAAGATGATAACTAATAGGGCAAGCCTGCCATCCATCTAATGTAGTGTGGAGGCTTAACCAAGGGCAGGTGCCAGCTGCTTCAGGAGAGCAGCAGCTCGTAACAACTCAGTGTGCTATTTCCATTGCTGCGTGTCCTCCGTTTCATTTATGCAATAAACCTTAACTTTCGTGTGTGGGTTTTCTGCTACCCACCTCTTTCTGACGGTTCATTCCTGTACCTCTTCTGCTCTAGGCTGATCATGAACCAGAGGTCAGACAATTTTGTTTATGTGCTTTGTCTCTGCATATGTCCTGGCCCGTCCTTCCTCACTGTTCTGAAATGACAAGGCCAGGTGGGGATCCAGGGGGTTGCTCCTTCCTTCCTGTTTCCTTTCGCTGGGAGCAAAATCCTAGAATTCCTGACTCCTTAAGTGGCATCATTTCCAGCAGCCCTGCCAGGCTAAGGGGCTGTTGCTGCCAGGGACATGCCCAGTTAGGTACTGAGCCTTGCTCTTCCTGTCACAGGCACTTTGAATCTTTGTCTCAGGTATCTGTGAATAGTCCTTAAAATAATTTTGATAACATCTGCATATGTAAAAAACCAAAACGTGGCTTCCCAGAGCCATTACAGGTTCTTAGCTGTAACATTTTAAGTGTCTGCAGATTTGACGGACTTCAACGGCAAGTTAGGTTTCGGGACAACAAAAGTGTAATTTGAAGCTGTTGTGTTAAACCCGAGGAGGATGGGGTGTCTGCACAGCCGTGTAGTTCAGGTCTTTGCCTTCTAACACTGGGGTAGTGCTGGAGCGTTGTTCTGAAGTGGTTAATGATGGTTTCAGTTTCCAGCTTTGGGAGAAAAGGGAAAGAGGGTGTGTATGCCTTGATAAGATGGTCACTATTCAGAAGTTCTAAACTAAGTGTGTTACAAAAACATGGTTAAAGACAAAACCAACTTTCTCTGCTTTTGAAGCTTCTTTTTCATTATTAATGTCAGTACATTTTTTTCATTCTCCCACCCAAATATTTCACTGTGAAGAAACATACCATCGCTAGAATACAATCTGTATACCACTGGGATTTTTTTTTTTTAGTTAAATACATTTTTTAATTGTTTCTCATGAATACAACGTGATTAAGCACACAGAAGAGGAAAGGTTCCAAACTGTGACTGTGGTATAGGACAATGCTGCCTGCTGCCTTTAAATACACTGTGTGACTAGCTGTCCTGACGCAGGCGACTTTTGGAAGAGTCTCACTCAGACTGCCTGTGCTGCCAGCAGCACTGCCCAGCACGTCAGGTCACGGGGCTTGGATTGCTGGAGCCACCCCAAACCTGAGAATTAACGAGCAGGAAGGAGTTTATTTGGCTGTGGGTACAGTGACAACTGTTGCCATACTGATGGCTGAGAATTTATTGCCAAAGACAGAAAGTAACATTCAACGTTTTTAGTTTAAGCAGTTGGTGGATAGCTGTCCTGGCCTAGAAAGATACAAAACAAGAAAAACGAAACTATGACGTTGGTGTTAGTCTTAAAAATAACCGTTAAAGGGTTCAGGTTTTCTGGGGCTATTTGAAGTATTGAGGTGCTTGCAATGGTCTCTCAGCATATCAGCATCTTAGACGAGGATGAGGGCTCTTACAGCAGGGCTGAGAAATGAAATGGGAAGCAGGCTGCCACTAGAAGCCCACTCCTTGCATGGTGAATGTTAACCTTATATTTTTCTTCCTTTTGTTTTTCTCTGTGGCTGCAGCAGTGAAGGCCACTGGTTGTAATCTGGAGAAGGTGAACATTCTTCCTAGTGCCTTGATAACTCCACTCATGCCAAGCAGTATGATTAAGAATGAAGATGTGGCTCCAATGGAAGTAAGTGCAGAAAAAAGATCTCCCCCTGTCTTCAAGGTAAGTTTGTTGTGATCTGAAGACAGTAGCTTTAATGGTCTCAGTTACATGTATCCCTCAGTCCATGTTCTAGTATGGAGAAGAGGAACACACAGGGAAAATGTCACGTCTGAGATGGGTCTGGGCAGAACACAGGATCACAGAGAGTGATTAAAATAACAGTTTCCTTTGCAAGTACCTTACCTTGTTCCTGCATTCAAACAGCTTGATTGGTTCGTGACACTGTGATGATTTCTTCTTGTCTTGTGGCACAGAACTAGTAAATTACTGTAAGAATATGATTCTAATCGCTTCCTAGCATTGCTTTCATTCAGCTGTACCTCGACTCCTTCCTTGAAGTAGCATTTTCACCATAGCCACTTGTTATGTGTGGAGAGAACTGTAGCCATCAGATCTTCCATCTGATCTTTCCTGAATGTCGTGGATTGGTGGAAACATTATAAGCATAACCTGAGAAAGCTTAAAAATTGCTTAATGTATTGCTCTTCACAGGCTTCAAATGTGGTTGGACCAACTCAACAAACATTGGAAAACAGCATGTCCGGCATATCAACTTCTGCTTCCCATTTACCTTCTGAAAATGAAAACCAGCAGCAAATACAGCCGAAGGTGTATAATCCAGAGACACTAACGACTATCCAAACGCAGGACATTTCCCAGCCTGGTAGCTTTTCATCAGTCTCTACTCCGGGTCAGCTGCAGAACAGTGATGCATTATTGCAGCAAGCTGCACAGTTCCAGTCAAGAGATTCCCAAACCAGGGAGGTCTTGCAGTCAGATGGCACAGTCGTCACTTTGTCACAATTAGCTGATGCATCACAACAGCAGCAGTCGACACTCGCAGAACCAGCACAGGCATTGCAGCAGCAGATTTCATCAAGTATTTTCTCCTCAGCGAGCGGCGTGAGTCAGTTACAGAACACTATACAGCAACTGCAAGCTGGAAATTTTCCAACAAACACTGCCACTGGCAGCAACAGAAATGTTGACTTGGTGCAACAGGTATTGGAAGCTCAACAGCAGTTGTCTTCTGTTTTATTTTCTGGTTCAGACAGCAGCGAGGATGTTCAAGATCAGCTAAATGCAGATATCTTTCAGCAAGTTAGCCAGATACAAACCAGTGTAAATCCTGGGATATTCTCCTCATCAGACACGGCTGTCCATTCCAGACCAGAGAACCTTTTGCCTGGACGAGCTGAAACTGTTCACTCCCAGCCTGAAAACGCCTTGTCCAATCAACAGCAACAGCAGCAGCAGCAGCAGCAGGCGGCGATGGAGACCTCCGCAGCGATGGTGATGGGCATCCAGCAGAACATTTGCCAGGCTGCCACGCAGATGCAGTCTGATTTGTTCTCTTCGACAACGTCGGGGAACGGAGCCCTCCAACAGTCCCCTGTTTACCAGCAGGCTTCTCACATAATGAGTGGGTTATCCACAAGCGAAGACATGCAGATGCAGTGTGAGTTATTCTCTTCATCTCCTGGTGTGTCTGGAAGTGAGACTGCTCCTCCTGCTCAGCAGCAGGTCTCCAACAACGGGCCTACTATGTTCCAGGCATCAAATTCTGCAGATGGAGAAGAGGCTTCAGGACAGAGTAAGCAGATGCAAAATACTGTATTTCAGACCATGGTCCAGATGCAGCATAGTGGAGAAGGTCAATCTCAAGTTAATCTCTTTTCATCTACTAAAACCATGATGACTGTTCAGGCAAGTGGAACTCAGCAGCAAGGAGGTGGTCTGTTCCAGCAAGGAGGAGAAATCATGTCTATTCAGTCGGGCAGCTTTATGCAGCAGTCTCCACATTCACAAGCTCAGCTTTTTCACTCTCAGAACCCTATTGGTGATACTCAGAATATATCCCAGGAAACACAAGGCTCTCTTTTTCACAGCCCAAATTCCATTGTCCACAACCAGAGCAGTACTAATTCCTCAGACCAGCTGCAGCCCCCGATGTTCCACTCGCAGAGCGCCATGGGCGTGTTGCAGAGCTCTTCGGTTCCTCAAGACCAGCAGTCTGCCAACATGTTCCTCTCCCAGAGTTCGATGAGCAACGCTGCGACCCAGGAAGAGCAGATGTCGTTCTTTACAAGCCCCAATTCCATTTCTCCTCTTCAGACAGCAACAAACACCGAGCAGCAGACTTCCTTCCAACAGCAGACGCAGATCTCTCATATCCAGAGTTCCATGCTTCCCCAAGAACAGCCCCAGACTCAGCCTGCTCAGCAGGGTTTGTTTCAGTCTCAAGTGTCGTTAGGCTCCATCCAGTCCAGTTCAATTCCCCAGAACCAGCAGGGAGCAATCTTCCAGCCGCAGCACTCGATAGTTGCTATTCAGAGCAGTCCTCCATCGCAAGAGCAGCAGCAGCAGCAACAGCAGAACATGATGTTCAGTAATCAAAATGCAATGAGTACAATGGCCTCTCAGAAGCAGAACATGATTTTCAATCCAAATCAAAACCCAGTCACCAACCAGGAGCAACAAGGCCAGTCCATTTTTCATCCACAGACTAACATGGCATCCATGAACCAGGAGCAGCAGCCCATGCAATTCCAGAGTCAGACCACAGTGTCTTCTCTTCAGAACCCGGGATCCAGCCAGGCCGAAGCGCAGCAGCCAGCCATCTTCCATAACTCACCCCAGATTCAGCTGGTCCAAGGGTCACCGAGTTCTCAGGAGCAACAGGTCACCCTCTTCATCTCCTCAGCTTCCATGTCTGCCTTGCAGAACAGTATGAGCCAGCAAGAGCTGCAGCAGTCCCCTATGTACTCTTCTCAGAACAGCATGGCAGGGATGCAAGGAACAGCTTCGCCTCCACAGCAACAGGCTGCTCTATTTCACAACACAGCAGGAGGTGCCATCAACCAGCTGCAGAATTCTCCTGCTTCATCTCAGCAGACATCAGGAATCTTCCTGTTTGGCATTCAGAACAGTAAGTGATAGATGCCCGATTCTGAGTTTACAATTTAGAAGAGCTACTCATTGGAGTCCACAAGACAATGATTGTTCAATTCTCAGATATTTAAAAGAAAAAAATAATTCTGGAATAAGCAATGTCGCATTGAGTTGAGAATATACGTACTCATTGTGTTGCTCTGAATGTTGCTGATTTTACATGAGAACTCTTAGCTTAAATACCTGTTAATCCGAAGTGTAAGGCGACCAGCATGCGACAAAACCACCTTAGGATTGTGTGTGTGTCTATACAGAAATAAGTATCTATAAAATATATCTAAACTATTATTAACAACACATGCAAATAGTATATCAAATATGTGTATGCATGTGTTTAAAAAAAAAAAAAATAAAAAAGCTTATGCCCTTTTAAGACAGCTCCACTAATGCTGACTGATGGAAGGAGCCAGTGGATACCTCGGCTGAGCTGAGAAAGACGCCTCTGTGATTAAGGCAGGCAGAGGATGAGCGTATTCCACACTTAGGTTATGTGTTTTGTTTTTCTAGCTAGGTGCTGCCCTCCGGGGTGCTGACAGTGCTGGGTCGTGGTGCAGCTCGTGGATTCCCTGGGTGCACCCATCCTGAGCTCTGCTCCTGCCTGCGGGGCAGCGAGCAGAGGTGCTGGCGCGCAGAAGCGTGTGTAACTTCCTACACGTTGTATGGCCAGTGTGGACGTATGTAAAGTGGGCTAATTCACTGCATGTGTGAATTTAAATGGTCCTTTGTTCTTCCCTTTCTGTTTGACAGACTGTGGCCAGCTGCTGACTTCTGGACCAGCTCCGCTGCCCGAGGAGCTGATGGCCATCAGTCAGCCGGGCCAGCCCCAGGGCGAAGGGCAAGCAGCGGTGCCAACGCTCCTCTCCCAGCAGATATCGGAGACTTCTCCGCTCCCTGCAGCTATGGCAGCCAATCAGAATATTGAGAAAATAGATGATTTGCTTGTGTCGTTGCAAAACCAGGGGAACAATATGGCTGGCTCCTTTTAATTAGATAAGTAAGTGATGTCTTTGGGTTTCTGGGTTTTTCCTGCATACTTTTGTTCACAAAGGCTTTACTTCAGAGTGTGTCACCACACTTTAAGAGGTCAGCTAAAATACCCGTAGTGCTGAATTAAGAACATAATACGGTGGTTAGGATGAAGAGTTATTAACAACAGAGGCCAGAATTTGTATGGAATGGTTGAGACTGGGTCTTGCTGCTCAGCTGCTGCACGTTTTGTCATCTGCTGTTGGTCTGGTACTTTATTAGGATGGGGAGTAGATCACTGTCAGCTTGGCAGATAAAAGCATTCTAAAATAAGACTGTAGTTAAAAAATATAGGCTCATTTAGTAAATAACACCCCGAGTCTGCCCTATTCTGAAGTTGCCCCTTGGGTTACAATAACCTAATGCAAAAACAAGTTTTGATAGAATATGGCGGCTATTGAGAGAGTGCCACATGCTGAGCCTTTGTTAAAAACGCGCTGACGCCATCAGCTGTTACTAGGAAACATTTGCTTTTAGAAGGTGCCTTTTTCCGAGAGGTGAAAGAGGCTTTGACTACAAATGAGGACCAAGAGCCAGGAGGACTCTGGAATCTTGTATTGTCCACAGTGTGTAACTTGGCTCTAGTTAACTGTGTTGCCGTCCTAAATCCCCCAGGAGTTTCACTTAAGTGCTACACTTCGTTTTCTAATCTAAACTGTTTTATATATGAAGTTGCAAACTTTAAAACCAAAATTAATAAAAGACAAGACAGACTGGAACAAGGTAATCGGGCTCTGTGAGTGCTGCATTCTGATACTCACAGTTTCATGCCTGCTTGTGAAGATCGCTTCAAGGTGAAGGAGCTACATAGAACTAAGAGGACGACTTTAGTTACGCCTAACTTTTTTTGCTTGCTTGTTTTTTCCTGCAGAGAATCTGTGAAGAAAAAAAGTGATGATTTCCCAGATCCTCTCAGACCTTCCGACTCTGGATTAGGCTGTGTGGAACTGATTGCTTCTGTCAAAAAGTGGCCCTCTTCTCTAAAGAGCACACACGTGGCCAATTGCAGTGTCTAGCACCTAAGGCTATGACCATAGTATTTGGGATTTGTAGTGCCAATAATGCTGAAAAGCTATGCTTTGGTTTACTAGGGCATGGAATTGTACTGTTACCAGATTCCTCCACCTCATCGACAGTGGGGTGCTCTTTGAATTTAAAGCATACCTGGTCAGTTGTTATTGTTGTTAGAAGGTAATACATGTTACCACGTTTACTTTTTCCTCCTCTTCCTCCTTCACATCCCCTCTTTTGACTAGAAAAGCTTGTGAAGCAGAAACATCAGATGTTTGTGGCATGAGCCCTGACTCATGGCTGTCAGTGAGTGAAGGGATCACGTGTTCCAGGGCTGAGAGGGAGCCAATACTGCGATTTGTTAATTGCTGTAGGTGGCAAAGAAAAATACTGATAACTGTAATAAACAAGCAGAGACTTGCGTGCTGCTGTAGATAGCCAGGGTGGGTGCTGCCCATCTGAGAATGTGATTTAACGGTTTTCCATGTCTCTTACATGTAACTGTACATAGAGCAAGGCTTTGGTGGCTCTAACGAAATGCAGAAATGAAGGGGAACTTTCAGTGAAATTTTGCTCTTAAAATCTTATCCTCTAAAATACCTTCCACTTGAAAAGCCTGGCTGGGGAAGGAACTCCTCTGTGTCTCTGACTGTATGGGTTAGGAGTCTGTAAAGCTGCATTAGCCATTCTCAGACCAGCCTTCTCCCTTCCGTTCTTTTCATGGTTTTCCTTCTCTCTTCCCTCAGTTTCATATTCCGGTTTTAAAAAAGACAAAAATATCCTACTGGCTTTAAAGATCAGAAGCAGCTTTTAGGAATCCGTGGCATTAAATTGCTTAGTCAGTAGAAGCTTTGACAAATAATCAAGGATTAAGGAGAGAGAAAGCAATTTCTCCACCACCCTCTAAATGCAGGAATCCCCTTAACCAGTGATTTCCCAGCTGTTACTGATGTAAATCTTCAGCTTGACTTTACTCCAAGTAGGGGGCAAATGACATCATTTTTAAGCATTCTTGGAAATTTCACTTCATCCTGAGCTGTTGCATCTTTGTAGCATATTGAGCTCATCGCAGTTTCGAAGTGATCTTTTTTTTTTGTTTGTTTTCTACCAACAGTCCCCCAAGTCTAAGTTCTAGAGTTTAAAAAAAAAAAAAAAAAAATAAAAAAAAATTGACTGATGTTACAGAATGTAAAAACAACCCACTCCAGACCATGCAGTTGTATCGTGAGGCGTGTGAATTTTTTGGGTGCTCCAACTCTCCGGACAGTTTTGTGATATCTCACTACAGCCTCATTCAGATATTTGTTTCTTCTCCTTCTGCCCGTAGAAAGCTGTTGCTGCAGTTAGAGCCAAACAGCTGTCCCGTATGGCTATTCTGCCTTGGTAGAGCGTAGTCGGTATCATGTCATTTTTCATTTTTGTTATTTTAAATAACAAAGAATAGTCTGTAAATGGTTTTTAAGTTACTCTAGTCTGTTTACTGTGTGTTTTCCCCTTAACGTGTGTGCTTAGTTGAGCCGTGTAGAGTTTTTGTTTGTTTTAATGGATTTTCCTGTTTGTCAGTCTGTCCTAACGTTCACTTTCTCTTTCTGTCTCTCTCTTTCTCTCTCTCATTGAGAGGCATTGAATTACGTTTTCAGTAGTAAGGCTTCTTGCCGATATGAAGGGAACTTTTCAGAAAGAGACCTGCTCTGGGTCATTTAATTTTGAATACAGTTTTCAATCGTTCAAGTTTTGGATGGTTTATATCTAATGTGTGTTTCATTTTTTTGGAAAGCTATATTTTGTATTTAGGAAATGGTATACTATTTTGCTATTTGTACTGAGTGAGTACATTGGCATAAATATAAAAATTTATATATATACATATATATAAAATATTCTTTTTGCCACACATTTTTGTGGTAAATTTGTGAGTTTGTCTGATGTTCTACCACAACGTGGCGTCTGATAACAGTGGGGTGGGGTGGGGTTTGTTATGTCTTTATTGAGTATTTAAGTACTTTTTGCAACATAAATAACTTGTTCATCTCTCGCCATTCCATCAGGCAATTTATTGTTCCAGCTGGCTATGAGAAGCTTCACTGTGTGTTTTGATGTGTCTGTCACTCAGCAATACGATCTAGTGAAGGAAACCCGTAGGCATTTAGGCATATATAAAATAATGGGGTTTCATTCAGAATGAGCCATTCAGCTTTTATCCACTATCACTGTCTATTTAATATTTTATTACTAGCGCCTCTGTGTTTTAACTCTTAATTTATGATTATGCTAAAATGTTTAAAATTTTAATCATGATAAAAAGAATTCCCTGCTTCATAATGTCCAGAGCTGCTTTAACCCTGAACCATACTTTTTCTTTCTGTGATTTTTAATTATTTTTTTTTTTCCTGCTAAGACAAAATATTAACAAAAACTTGTTATGGTTCATGACATGAGAACAGCAATCTCGCAGCATTGACTAAATGCTATATGAGGCTCTGTAGAAGACTGAGAATTGTGGACCGAAACACCTTCCATGTGGCTGTGGAAGCTGACAGCCAGTTTCTCGGAAGTGAACTGCCGGCCTCTGCAGGATGGCAGTCCCAGAACAAGCTGTTGGGTGTCATCTGGGGCCTTCATACACAGAAGAAGTTACAGGAATGATAAATTCGCTCGTGTGCTGCTTCCGTTCGTCCCGTTGTTCCAAAGGGGTGTATCCTCACCCTGAGGTGCTGTTGGTCAGTGCCAAGTCACCAGGGACCAATCCTCCATTTAACCAGACGGGTGTCCAAAAAGAGAACTTCATACCAAGACTGCTACAGCTCCAGGGGAAGGGTATGTTTGAATTGTGTGTGTATTTTAGGTCGCTTATGAAGAGAAGAGAAAAAAAATATGTAAAAACAAAAAATATTAAAAAAAGAAAAAAAGGGCTGTGCTATCACATTTTTCACTTCGGGATAACACCTTTCTTTTCTTGTATTGAATTTATCTTGTTCATTTTAGGTCAATGTTTAAATGTACGACACTTTGAACATGTGATTTGGTTACAAAAAGTATTTGTCGTATGAATGAAGAGATTGCTCAGCGGTTGATTAGTGCCTGAGCTGCTGCCTGCAGACAGCTGTGACCGGGGCTAGAGAGAGGTTGGATAAACCAGGAAGGATCTTAAAGACAGGCCGCAGGAATTCATGGCAGAAAGACCCAAGAACAGTGTGAGCCACATCTGTATTTTATCAGAGTCCTGAACATTTACTCTTGTGATTTAAGCAGTTGATGATTGGAGCTTACTCTATTTTTTTTTTCTTTTTTTAATCCCTGTGTTTGCTCCTCTGCCTGCACACGCTGTAAGCTGCGAGCAGGTGGAGTGTTTGCCCGCAGAGGTGAGGCGGTGGCAGCGCGTCTAGTCCGTTTTGGGTGAGAAAAGATACTGAGACATTAGTCTCTATAAAAGTTCCTGATGTTACTATAAAGGGGAGGTTACTATCATATCCCCAAAGCAGCAATTAAGTGTAGAAGGTGACGATGAAGTGTAGAGCTGCGTTGCTGGGATGGGTTTTCTGTATCTTGGGTGTTTTGTGGTCTGTGGTTTTTTTTTCCCTGCTGCTTGAGCTGGCTGTTAGGTGTAACCCCCGCGTGCAGCCTGGGCTGTGCTCCCCGCGGGGACGTGGTGCCCGGTGGCTCGCAGGGCAGCGCCTCCGGGGGCACAGCGAGCCCGCCGTGGCTGCTCGTGCACTCCGTGTGTGTGTGAAAATCATCGGAATAACCCGTCATACACAGTTGTTAGCTGAACGTCTCCTCTGGCAGGAAGCTGTTGGTGCTTTGTGCTCAAGTAGCAAGTCCGTGATTTGTTATTAATTGCCTCTTCACTGTCTGCTCTTTCAGCAGTTATTCAAGCTGAATTCTTTGCTGCTATTTTAACATAAAAATAGTTCAAGAAGTAATTTCAGCCTTGCTGTTTCAAAGTGGATGTTTAATCAGCAATCATTTTATTTTAATCACTTTTAATTACTGGCAGGGTGGTTACTTCCTATGTATTTTTTTAAGATAGAAAAAAGCATGAACCATCAAGTGTTTTTAACTGGCAGGTTTTTTTACTGGAGGCACTAAGAGTCTGGGCAGCTCTATCAGTGGACATTCCCCTAATTTAGATAAGTTTAACTTTTTTTTTTTTTTTTCAAAAAAACCTGCTACTGTGATTTTGATTTAGGATATAGTTTCTAAAATGAAAACTTGTCTGAACAGATTTTTCTACTCCTATTATGTTTCCAGAGTCTTCAAAAAGAATAGCGAACAAGTCAGAAGCTTGCATTTGTCTTTAAAGCAGAGTTTAAGCCAGTATTTGAGTAGCAGGAAAGGTGATTTATTAAAAAGCAAAATCAAAAAAAGTTGTTACTGGACTAAAAAGGCTGCACGGTTTCCCCCAAAGGTATGTACGTGTGCGTGCAGGCATGCACTTGCACATTCATTAGGAGAGTTGTCACTGTCAGTTCTTGGATCTCGTGTCTCTGCATGGTGAACTGTTGGGTTACTTTTTCAGGGTGGTTAGAAGAAAGAGGAGCACAAGGGATCGTGGACATTTATCTGAGTGGCGGAAGCAAGAACGAGGAGAATGAATTGCTCTGCGTGCTCTGAGCTGTGAGTTGTAGGTGGAAGGTGGGAAGGAGAAATAGCACTGGTGACTTCTCATCGGTGCAAAACTCACTTTCAAGGAATAGGTGTGGTTGGTGTTCCAGAACACTGGGGCCAGCTCCGTTGTTTTAGAAGTTAAAAGGAAACTAGTACTGAGATGCTTTGTTTGGGTTTTTTTTCCAGTTTGGGTTAGTTTTGGGGATGGGATGTGAGCACTTACATTCCTGTTCAGACCAGCCGTGCCCGTTGCATGTGGCAGCGGCCACCTGAGCCCGCAAACAGGCGTCTGTCCGTGCCGCTGTGGGCTTGGGGCCAGCCCGGAGGAACGGGGTGAATCACAGAGTCAGCGAGTTGGAAAGGACCTTGAGGATCATCCAGTCCAACCGTTAACCCAGCACTGACAGTGCCCAACTACACCATGTCCTTCGGCGCTAAGTCGATCCCATGTTTAATGTTCAGGTAGAAGGAAAATCGTGTCAGCGGATAAACTCCTGTACACGTGTACTTGTAAAATTCTCCAGTGGAGTGCGGGGCCCTGAAGGGTTACACAGGGGAGAGGCTTTTCCTTTCTTACAGTCTGTATAGGGATGTAAATAGGCGGTGCCTGTATATTCTAGGATTATATATATGTATATAGTGGAATCGTACCTATTATATATAAATAATTAGTAGACACATGCATAGAATAATGTTATATTTACATTTTTATAAACCTGAAATAATATTACTTTTCCTTAGTACGAGGTTATTTACGGAGGTTTTTGTAGGAACTCGTAGTTGTATAAACACCTTTCAGTACTGTACATGTGGCGCTGTTGGTAATGTTGCTCCAGAAACGTGCTCTGCTTGTGAACGTCCCCAATATCCACGGGTTGAGAAGAACCGTACACTTTTGTATTTTTATATATATATTTTTATTAATAACGGCGGATGTGGTGTTAGCAAAGCAGGAGGACCGCCAGCCTTGGTGGAGAGCCTGCCCGCTGGATGGGCCGAGGGAGCGCGGCGGCCACGTGCTCCCCCCCAGCCTCCCTCAAGCGACTCCTGATTTCGGGACCTTTCCCCTTCTCGGTCTCCCGGCAGCTCCTGCCGACAGGGAGCAGTGGGGGCTGCACTGCACCGGGGGAGCTGGACTGACCCCAGCAGCTCTCTCCTGGTGGAGGTTATTCATTGTTCTTGAATAGCAGAGGGTCCCGGCTGCTGCTCAGCTGGGTTGTGTTTGGACCGGGAAAGCGAAGCTTCATCTGTCATTCCTCTTCATTCTCATAAAGGCCAGGCATCTTTTAAAGGTTTTTTTTTTACTGACTTTTGTATTGAGCAGTCACTATCTAGACAACTCTCTCCTTGAAAGCTGGCGACAGCTTTCCTCGGTTTGTAGCCGTGAGGAACCCTGCCCTGACTTGATGTTGTACAGATTGTGTGAGAAATTGAACTCTGCAAGAAATCCAGATCATAAAACGAACAGCACGGCTCTGCATGCTGGGGGGGTGTGTGTTCCACTGGGGTTTGACGTGGGGTTGGACAGACGTCACTGTCCTGGTACGGGCTCTAGCAAAGCCCCTCTGCCAAACTGACAGCCAGTGTCCTTATTCCTGCTCCCCGAGCCATGGCTTTGCAGGGCTGACCTCTGCTCTTCCCAGAGAGCTGTCACTTTTGCTTAGTTTGTGATCGCCTGGGAACGTTCACGCCTGCTGGGACGAGGGTGAGGATTTCCCTGCGTGCGGTGGGACGCTCGCCGGCGCTCCGCGGGCGCCTGGTTCAGAGCTGACACGCGGCAGCGGCGTTAAACCCCCGTGGGGCTCCGGGGTTCGGGTGAGCAGAGGGCCCCCCCGTTCCCATCGCGTGCGTGGCCTCCGCTGCTCCTGCCCCCCGGTGAGATGGGTCTGGGGGTCCCCGCGTCGGGGCGCTTCGGGGTGTTGCAGAACTGGGAACAACATTCCTGTATCCTGCTTAGACCACAGTATTCCTGAAGTTTGTTTTTTTTTTTTTTAAATTTTGGACACTATTTGAAATGAGGCGATTTGATATTTTGAGCTCCTCATTAAGGAGTAAGCTCCAGGCCCCTTCAGAGCAGAGCCTTCTGCCTCTAGCTCTCCCTCCAGCTGCATCGCTGAGTGGCTTCACCCGCCTTTCTGCCATGGGCTCCTGGCGCACTGCTCCACCGCTGAGCTGCTCTTCCCCTGTCCTGCAATGTGAAAGTAGCACCAGATATTCCTTTGTGCATTTCTGTGTATATGGCTTTCGTAGTTGGGATTTTCAAAGCACTGATACCCGGTGTTTTCAGTTTGTTCTATGAGGGGATATTTTATTTGCATCTATGTTTTTAGCTATCCTGTGATAACTTGTTGAATATTAAAAAATAAAAATATTTTGCTTCTATTGGGACATTTGTATACTCGCAACTATATTTCTGTAAACAGCTGCAGTCAAGAATAAAACAATGAAAGTTTTCATTTTGCAGTGTAAAGTCTTGTTGTGTTTTTTTCAAGGGCATCTGCTCTCTGCCAGGACAAAGTCCTGTTCTTGAGGACGGAATCAGCCCGTCCAGGAACCTCTTGGCGCTGGGGAAGGCCGGAGCCCACCGCGTCGTGCCAGGGCGGGGGGCGTCCCCCTGGAAAATGCTGCCGTGTCTCTGCCCGCCTGCGTGGCGTTAAGGTAACAGTCGTGGTGTGGTACCCCAACCCCAGCCTGCGAATCTTGGGGCCTTCGAGGAAATGGGTTTCAGTCAGCCCCAGGCAGGATTCTGTCTCTGAGGGACCTGGGGGAGAAGCGAAGGTCTCAGGGGCTGTGCTGCCCCAGTAACGGGAGTTTTGGCCTCGCTGGCGGAGTTGGTGCGTTAGCACGGTCCCACTTCAACTGCACCGAAGACACAGATACACCAGCGTGCTATAAATGAGGTGGGGTGGCTGAGGCTCGGGTGCGTGTCCCACTTTGTGCTGCTCACCTGCCAGGAGCAGGAATTCTGAGAAATTACAGCAGGGCTAAGAAGAAACTGGGAAAGAAGGAAGCAGATTTATCCAGGCGGCTTCCAGCAGGGTTCTGCCTTGCCTGGTGCCAGGGTCAGATGTGGCCGTGCTGCAGCGGGGCAAACGCAGCCCCCCCCGCTGGCTTTTGCCCTCCTGGAGCTGCTGCAGGCGCTCGTTACCCACCCCCCTCATCGGCACCGTGGGCCAAAGCACGCTGAGAAAAACCCTCCTGCCTCCGCCTCCTCTTCCTCTCAACCTCAGAGGCTTCCCCAGCCTGTCAGCCTGCTGCAGGCAGCCCCAGAAAGACCAAACCACGGTGTTCGGGGGTTTTGTGTTTTATTAGCGCTACGGCAGGGAAGCCGCTGTCTCGCCCAGCTCCCCACGGGTCGGAGTCACCCCAAACCCGGTGCCTGTCACCCCCAGTCACGGCTGCGTGGAAGGGGAGGCCCAGCCCTGCCCTCGGAAGAGGCCTCACCCCGCCGCAGCCATCTGGCAGCAACATGCAACGCCCAGGCGTGTGCAGAGGCCTTGTCCCACCCTTCACCTCCTCTTCACAAACTTCTTCGTCACGGCGTTGGGGTTCAGGCGCCTCCTGCCAGCGCCCAGGGCCGCGTCGCGGATCTGCAGATTGGCCGCGCGGCTGTAGACGTCGTTTTCCGCAAAGGGCGAGATCCCGGCAAGGTAGTCGGGGTCAAAAACGTTGGTTTTCTGCCTGGCCTTGCGGGACAGTCGCTGCTGCGGGAAGCGCTGGTCCTCCACCAGGTGCGGGTTGTTGGCGTGTTTCCCTCCTTGCGGCGCCGGCAGCGGGTACTGCCAAGAGAAAAGCGGCGGTTAAAGCCGGCTCAGAGGGACCTCGAGCTGACTGCAGGCCTCCAGAGAACCGAGCGAAGGACGCACTGCCCGCAGGCCAGGCCTGGGACACGCAGCGACTCACCCGGAGCCCTCGGGGGTTCAGCACCTTGGGGTTGCGGGAGAAATGCATGTGGAGGCTCCCGTCCTCGCTGACGCTCACCGCGACCTTCTTCAGCGTCTTGTTACCGCAGTGGGGACAGAAAACCTTGGTCATGTCCGAAGTGGTTCTGCAAGACCAAGGGACGGGCTCAGCCCCCCAGGCGGGACCATCCCCGGCGGCCGCTCTGGGCACACACGCTCACCTGAAGCAGCCGTGGCAGCGCAGGATGTAGCTGCGGGCCTGGCGGATCAGCATGCCGTTCACCGCCAGCACGGGCAGCCCCAGCTGCAGCAGCACGTTCTGCAACGAGGAGGAAGAAACTGGGACACCGTGAGGTGGGACTGCCCGGGGCTTTAACCGGGCTCTGCCAGGCCAGGCAGCGGGAGGCCGATGGGCGCGACGCCAAAGGCCTCTGCAGTGGAGAGAGCAGCCTGGTTTTAAGGTAAGAAGCTGCTCTCCTCCCGCCCAAGGGACACGGCAGCATGCTCCTCTGTCTCCGTGCACAGTTTGACCAGTGCCAAGGTTTGAGTAATTTGAGATCTGCCCTCAGCCCCCCGCCAGCCCCCTGAGGCTAGAGCCGGGCCCAGGCTGGCACCCACCTGCATGGCAAAGTCAGTGGTGACGCAGCCGACCTGGACGCCGACGGGAGCGGTGTCACAGTGCCCCGTGTCCTGCTGCGCCTGCTTGAGGTTGCTGGGTGTTATCCAACCCTCGTCATCACTCTCTTCCTCATCCTCCTCTTCCTCAGTGCTGGCCCCATCCTCAGAGCTCTGGTGCTCCTCGGTGGGCTCTGGGCTAACGGAGAGGCCTTGAGATTTCTGGGGAGGGGAGGAGACCGTTAGCCACTGTGCAGGCCGTGCTCTGGTCTGGAAGGGCCCAGGGGGACAGAGAGGCAGCTCTGGTCTCACCAGCAGCTCCTGCAGCTCCTCCTCGATGCTGGGCAGGGGCGTTCGCCAGTACAGGAAGGAGCTGAACTCGTCGCTCTCAGAGGGGACCGGGCTCCTCTCGGGGCTGGGCTGACGCTGACCCTTCCCTGGGTGCTTGTGCTGTTGGGGGTGACACAGGAGAGGGGGGCTCCCTCGCCTGCTGCTGCCCGTGGGCTCTGCGGGGCCGTGTCCCCCTCCCCAGGGCCCTGTCCCCGTCCCTTACCTTGGCGGGCAGGTGGAAGCCGGCGACGTGCAGCGGGGCCTCGGGGTGCCGCGGGGTGGAGCTGAGCCGCACCTGGGGAGGCAGCGTAGTGGGGGGGGTGTCGGCGGGGTGCCCCGGCGCCGGGCCCTCACC
>NW_020799114.1:1056780-1059370 GCF_003259725.1 Athene cunicularia | reverse complement strand
GCTCTGGTCTGTGCCCCGGCGCTGGGGTACGGTGGGGATGGGGGGAACGGCAGGGCTGCGAGGGGACGGGGGTGTGGAGCGAGGACTGGGAAGTGGAAATGCCTCTGTAACCGGCAATGCTCGGTGATTAACGAACCCCAAACCGACTCCTGGGGCAGAACTGGCGGCTGCTGGCGCCGTGGGGGGCGGCTGGAGAAGAGCGAAAGCAGCAGCAGCAGCTCTGAGGAAGAACTGGAGATCCGGGGTCCCCGCTGCAGGGGAGCGACCCTTGGGTCTTACCACGGTAACTTAGAGGCGCAGGTCACCCGTGTTAGTGTGAGAAGGGCCCTGAAGGACGAGTTCCCTGCTCGGTTTAGCCCAGGAGCTGGTCGCAGCGGGGCGCAGGAGGTGCAGCTTCCCAGGGACGCGTGTGCCTGGCTGTTCTCTGCGGGCTGCGAACGGTGATGCGGAGCTGGGGAGTCAGAACAAACACGAGGAATGGCCGTAACCTGAGGGAAGGCCGGGGTGGTCTCTGGGCTGGCGTAATTGGGGTAGGACGAAGCGTAGTAATAGCAAATGTAACTAGGCTTGTGAAGGACCTCCCTCTGTAAGGCAGCTCTCCCCCGCTCCTGGGGGCGAGGAGATGGGCCTGTGTCGGTGAACCCCCGACCACCGTCTGATAGAGCCGAGGCAGCGGCAGGTCAGGTACCAAACGGGGTTCTGCGGGCAGAGGGGGATTGTCCAGGGCACTGGCCAGGTCTCTGCGGAGCACAGGGTGGGTTTGCTCTGCTGGGGGGGGTGAGGTCACATGGGGCTGGGAGAAGGGGTTGGAGAGTGGACTCTTCATGGGAGGGGAGTTACAAAGGAACCCGGCTTTGGAATGGAGCTTGGTAAGGTCTGGTGAGGCTGTGGGGAGGAGGCAGGAAAAAGAGAGAGACTCCTGCAGAAGGAGGGAGGTGGCAGAGGCTGGAACTGCTGGAGATGCTCTTTTCCCTTCTTCATACTTCCCTCCTCCGGGTGCTGGCAGGTGCCCCGGCCCAGGGCCAGGCAGGAGGGGTGCTCCTGGCTTTGGTGGCTTGGAGGGGGAATCGGGTTTGACCCTGTCTGAGCCCTTGCTGCTGCCCCAGGCAACAGGATTGAAGCTCCTCTTTGCTCCTGCCCACAGGTGGGCAGCAGATCCCCCTGGCTGCCCCATCGTGTCGGGGGCTTGCCTGGGCAGGGACCCTCTGGTCCGTGACCTTGACACCCGCCCGCCCTCGGTGTGTCCTCCCCGGCTCCTCTGCCCGGGACGTGCTGAGGAGGGCCGCAGCCCGCAGGCTCAGGAAGCCGGTCTGAGTCAAGAGCTGACTCTGTGGTCCCGGCTGAGCACCTCGTGCTCCTGCACGATACGTGACCTCATCCTCCTGCTTCGTGGTCGGCCGCATTGGCAGAGGTGCCCGGCCACGTGCCCTGCCAGCGTCCCCGGGTGTTACAGCCAGTGTCCTTCCTGCCCGCGCCCCGTCCCTGGCGGATGGCTCTGGGGAAAGCTGCAGAAGGGACAGGGGGAAGCACCGTGCCTGCGGTGACAGTGACGTGGCTCCGGAGGGTGAGGAAGTGGTGAGCGCTCCAGGAAGCGGAGGTCTGGGCTTGCAGCCTGCTCCGCAGCGTGGTCCTTCTCTGTGTCCAGAGCAGCTGCGGTCCCTGTCACCTCCACGGCGTGTTAGAGTTGACGGGACTGATTTTTCTGTGGGATTTTGCTGCCAGGAGGTGACCTGAGCTGTCTGTGAGGGATGCAGCTGCTTCCCCACACCGTGACTTGACCTTCCTCTCTTCTGCCGGTGTCACCGCCTCGTCCTTTCGCAGGGATCCCTCGTGCAGTGGCCGTGCCGCTGTTCGCGCAGCACGGAGCAGGGCGTGAGGCAGTGTTTGCTGAAGGCTTTAGAGAGGGCTCTGTCCTCGTGCCGGCTGCGGTCAGGGTGTCAGGCTGTGAGCTGTGGCTGCCCGGATGGGGTGTCCGGAGGGCTGAGCGCTGCCCAGCTTGGGATCTCTTCGGGCCGTGGTGGTGCCGTTGGAGGGGGGGGGTTCCTCTCCCTAGGGTGCAGCGGGGGCTGGGGTATCCGCAGTGAGAGGGAACCTGTGTTCCCCAGGCGTGAGCCTGGCCGTTGCTGAGTCTCCCCTCCACGCGGGTCACTCGCGGTAAAGGCTGGGCTGCGTTCGGGCCCACAGGGGCTGAGCTGGGACCCCAGTGCAGCCCTGGCTTCCCCCGCGCGGTGGGGGTGGTGCTGAGGCGTCTCCTCTCTGCTTCCAGCCAGGGGTGATGCCATGGCCGCTGCCAGCTCCAGCAGGGCCAGGGCCGGGCCGCCCTGCGAGAAGTCCCAGCTCTCTGTGAAAGGTGGGTCCTGCGGCCTCGCCGGAGGGGGGGCCGGGGGTCCCGCGGCAGGGAGCGTGGGTTTTGGGTGCCTCTGCCCCGGGCGTGTGCTCTGCTGCCCCTGGGGGGGTGCAGGAGCAGGGGAAGGCCAGCCCTGCCCTGCGTCCCGTGGGTGCCCGGGGAAGCAGAGTGGCCGTTGGCCGGGCTCTGCCACCTCCTCTCCTCGGTTGCCGCCGGGACGTGGCTCCGTGGCCCTGCCGGGGC
>NW_020799114.1:1051059-1056730 GCF_003259725.1 Athene cunicularia | reverse complement strand
GAAACGTACGTACGGTCCGGACCCACCGGGGTTCCTCGGCCCCCGCCAGTCCCGCAGGCGCGTGGCGGCGGGGAGAGGCCGTGGCCGCAGCCGCTCCCGTGCAGTCCCCAGCCCTGGGGGGGAACAAGGACTCATTGTGCACCCGGGGCCGCCCGTCGGGGCCGGGCCGTGCGGAAGCCGTACCTCCGTCAGCCAGGGTGCCGCAAACCCCTCAGCTATTTGCTGCCGTTTGCGGTCGCCGGAGCGTGGCTCGTGACAGCAGCTCCCACATAAAGGCGGCCATTCAGGGCTTGGGCCGCACGGGCGGCTGCGCGGGGCTGGAAGAGGCTCGTTCTGTCTTTTCCGAGCAAAGCTCTGCCGCTTGCGAGAGGCTGGTATTGAACGGGGAGAGGGGCCTCCTGTGCCCTGCAGGGGCACGGGGCTGGTTCGGGCTCTACCCCGTGCCAGGGTTGGGGTGAGCTCCTTCCTGGCACTGCCAGGCTGCTGTGCCCCGGGGTGGCGCTTGCTGGGCCGTCGTCTCGCAAAGCCTGTGAGGACCTGAACGTCCGCCCCGGGTAGTCGCAGGGCTGGGCTGTTCTCTCAGCCAGCCTGCAGTGGGGTCTCTGCCCCAGGGCACCCCCCCTGCACACCCCTTCCCGAGGTGTGTGCGAATGCCGGGCTGGGCTCCCGGAGCCAGCGCTGCTCCCGCCCTACCTGCCTGCTCCTCTGCAGGGGCACAATCGGCTCTTTCATTAGCGAGCGTCCCAGGGGGCTGTGTGGAAAATGAATGGAAAAGGCAACTGGCTGTTCTAGCTTGTCCGTTAACATCCACCAGAAAAAACGTGTCAGATTTTTCCTTGACACTTTGGGCTGGGAGGGGAGGACTCTTAAAGCTGCAGAGTTTGCCCTGCCCTGCCGGGAAGGTGCTGTGGGCTGGGAGCAGCCGGCGCTGCCCGTCTGGTCTGGCCTGGCATCTGCAACCCTCTCTTTGCAGACTCACTGCGTGGCTTTGGGCTTTGCTGAAGCTCTGGGTGGGCCAGAGATCACCAGCGGTCCCGTGGGAGCCCGTGTCCCCGGGCGCATGGGAGACCCCGAGAGGGCTCCTCGCCCTTCCCTCTGCCAGCCAGCCCTGGGGAAGCGGCCGTGTCACACAGGGTGTGCACAGGGCGTTTGGGATCTCAAATCACCCCGAGTTGGGCCATTAATGCCCTAACGCAGCCTGCGACCCTCTGCCTGGGGAAGGCAGCGGAACGCGCGTGCCCGTCGCCCGGCCATCCTCTCCCCCTCTGCCGGGCACAGACCCTCCTCCCAGCTTGGCTGGGTTTGTGGGGTGTTGGTGAGGTTTTCTGTAAATTGCTGCTACGTGAGCAGAGCTGTGGCCTTTGGTTTATATTCCTGTAGTTGTTCGACATGGTGCGGAAGAATTGTTCTGGTCGCTCTGCGTGTGGGCAGGGGTGTTCTCGCTGCCGGTGACACCGTGGCCGTGGATGCAGGGCTCCCACCTCCCGGGGGCACGCTGGAGCTCCCCCCTCCCCGTTCGTTCTGTCAGCCCTCCTGCCAAGCGCACCTCGCTTCAGGTGCAAGAGTCTTGGCCCTGAGGCCTGGCGCCTGGAGAAAGAGCTCAGTGATGAGCCCGCTCGGAGCTCTGAGCTCCCAGGAAGGTGGGGAGAGCCTCCCGGCGCTGACAGCTGGGCCGGAGCTCCTGCTCCAGGCACGTCCAGCCCTGCTCTCGTGCTCGCAGCGCTTCCCGCTGCCTTGGCAGGAGCCTCCGGGGCCTCTCCTCTGGCAGGCAGCGCCCTCCCGCTTTCAGAGGAGATTGGCCGCGCAGATGGAGAGGTGGGTAAGAATGGGCTCAATCACAGAAAACGAGCTGGAGCCTTCCACAGAGCTGAGCTGCTCCCAGGGCTCCTGTAAAACAGCTAATTTGCAATGGCACAGCCCCCTGCCCCGGCCCCCGAGCTGCTCCCTGCTGCAGAGGCACCTCTTTGTTCCCAGGCTCCGGGAGCTCCTCGCCCGCTCCTCCCGCGGAACGTCCCCAGCCGCCCTCGCGCCACAGTCTGTGGGGAAGCCGATGCTGGGCCTTGCTGGTTTGTGCTGGGCCCCCTTGAGCAGTGGGTGTCTGTGTAGGTGCTGGAGCGAGCCAGGCTGCTGCTCGCAAATAAAAGTGCTCGCTTTTACTGCTCGCTGCTCGGGTTGCAAGTTACATCAACAGGCTCCCGTTTCTGGAGCGACACCACATGCCAGGGTTTTACAGATCCTGCAGAGCCTTTGCTTTCCCTGCTGCTGTGCCCCAGGCAGAGCTGCCGGAGCCGCGCGAGCCTCCGGGAAGCCAGCAGCAAAGCCCCAGACCTCTGGGAAGCTGCAGCTGCCGCCCTCCCGCTGTGGCTGCGCTGTCGGGGGCTCTGCTGCATGGCCCCGCAGCAAAGGCTCTGCGGGAGGGGTCGTGGAGGCAGATCCTCGGCCTGGCTGAGGCAGCACTTGAGCGAGCTGGGCAACGGTTCTGTAAAGTGGCTTGTCCAAGTAAGTTGTGGCGGGGGTCGGGCTGTGCTACCCCACGTCACCTTTCGGGCGTCGCATCCCGAGTGTGCTGCAGAGCTGGTGGGACTGCGAGCGCCAGCACCCTGCCCGAGCCCTGGCCGCCTCCAGGCTCTCTCTGGGTGGGAGGCCAGCGAGGAGACGGGGTCTGCTGGCTCCAGTCCTGCCCTCCCCTGGCCGGGCTGTTTGCAGGCGGCCGGCTGCGCCCGGTCAGAGGCAGGGGCCTTTCTGACTTTCTCCAACCATCTCCTCGTCCCTCCCAGGGCTGTGGTGGTTCAGAGGAAGGAAGCAGAAGTCTGACGTCCTCCCGCTTACACCTGGCAGCTCAGTGGAGTGGGACACAGTTGTCTCTAAGCCACTGGTGGCCGAGACTGGGTCAGCAGCAGGGACAAAGCTTCCCACTGCCTGGGGAGACTTTTACATTTTACCTGCAACGGTAAAGATTATCCCTTCCCCTAAACTCTGGGTTCCTCCTTGCTTTAGGGATGGCTGCGGAAGGTCTGACACCCCCCTGTCCTGGAGGGGCTGTAGCCACAGCATGGAGTCCTCCCTGTGGTTGCTGGCACGCACAAAGGTTAAGCTAGTCTTAGCTTGCTGAGCACCAGGGAGGTGGGTGCTGTGCAGGGTGCTGCCCACCAGCCCCGAGCTCTGGGGGAGCCCCAGGGGACGCTGGCACGGCTCGGTGCTCCTGCCAGGGCCGAGAGGGGCCCCGCTGACGTGAGGTTCTGCCCTGCTTTTTCTGTCCAGTGCCACGGCGCTTTCAGGGCAGGGTTCTGGCTCTGGGATTTGATTCTTCCGCGGGCTGATGGGGGGCGAGTAGGTTGCTGGCTGGAGCACTGGTTGTCAGGGCAGCCCGGAGGATCTGCTTATCCTCTGTCCGCACAAGCAGCAGTCCCGGCGCTCCCGAGGGGCGATGGTGGATGCAGCTTTGATCGCATGGAGCCGTGTGAGTGGAAACTGCCCTTCGCAGCCAGTGGAACTGTGCGAGGAGGGTCTGGGGAGCCGAGAGGGTGGGAAGCGCCGTCCGGCCCTGCCTGGAAATCCTGGCTGTCTGTGTGACGAGGAGCCTCCCCACCCGGGGAAGAGGCAGAGGGGCTGCCCCCCGCCGCGTGGTGGCTCTCTGGTGCTTGTGCCCGTGGGTGTCAGACGCGTGTGGTTCCTGGAGGTCCCGGAGGGCTCGGGCTGAGCCTGGGGCCGTTATCGCGCTGGCTGCTACCAGCCTCATTTCATGGAACCGTAAATCCGCTTAATGGGCTGGGTGGGAATTCCAGCTCACCTCGGCTAAATGGGAGCTCTGATGCTGCGTGCGGGGCACTGGAAGTAGCTGAACTGAGACCTTATTCAGGACCAAATCACCCCCCGACCCCCTCCCAAAATAATAATAATCCCTCTGACATTCTGGCTGCCGGCGGGACACAGGCAGCCTTTGTGCTCCGCCGTTCAGGGGACCCTCTGTTGGTGCAACAGCAATGTCCCTTTGTGCGTCCCGCGTGCTGGACGGGGACAGTGAATGGAAGGTTCTGCTAGTGTTTATTTTCTTTAAAAAAGCTGAAGGAGGTGGAGAGGGGGAGAAGGAAGCCGGCTGGGAGGTTCATGTTCACATCCTCCACTCGGAGACACCTTGTCTTTGCTCCTGCGCTGCCGCCCCCTCGGCTGGGCGCCTGCACAATGAGGGCTTGTGCAGCTGCGGTGGGGAGAGCAGGGCGCTCGCCGAGGGGGCTGGAGGGGACCCCCGGAGCATGCGGGCACGGCTTCCACACGGCTCAGAGAAAATGCCAATTCCTGTGGCATGGAGCAGCCAGGGAAACAGGGACTGGATTTGTTCTGGTTTTTGGCCGCGCACAGTAGCATCTTCTGTCACAGGCTCTTAAAACTCTGTGAGAGCGGTTCCCCTTGGAAGCAAACTGAGAGCAGCTCCTTTAGGCAGATGGGTAAGACCAGGCTTAGCAGAATCCCCTGTGTGGTGACGGGCGGGTAACACGCAACAGAGTCAGGCTCAAGCTCCGTGCGGTGCCGCCGTGAGCACGTGCTCCTGCCACGCCGGGGCCCGGGCACTGAGGGGCCACCTGCCTCCTCGGCGTGAAAACCTGAGGCGCTCTACGGGATCCACGAGCGCAGCCCGTCCCGCAGCCCTGTCTTCACTGCAGCGCCTGTGGGGCTGGGCGCGAGGGGACAGACACTGCTCGGGTTTGGGGGTGGTGAATCCCAGCGCGTGGCCAGTCGGCCCGGAGGACAGATGGCTACTAGCCATGGGCTGGAGCATGTGGTGTGAGTGCTGTGACCAGCCTCACGTCAGACCCCTTCTCTGTCCCTTTTGTGTCCCTCCCCATTGTGTGAGACCCGCAGGCGCTGCGGGGAGGAGCGGCTCCGGCCAGGGGAGGAGGGCAGGAGCCACCCTTGGGGTCAGCACGAGAGCTCATGGCTGCTTCTGGTCCTGGCAGCGGCCAGGTGGGTGCACAGCGGCCCCACAGTCTCTGCGCCTTCCTCCCTGGTGCTGTGCGAGGGCTGGATTCCACCCGGGGGCTGTAGGTGCTCTTTGGGTGGCAGTTGCACACCCTGGGGCCCCCCCAGCATGTCTCAGCCCAGAGCTGGAGATGGGACGAGTGCTCCATGGGGAGCGTGTTCCCATCCTCCTCCTGCTCCCGCTGGCAGGTACTGCACCCCGTCCCCGCAGCGGGCCGGGACAAAGCAGGTTGCTAAAAAATGGTGCCATTGTGTCATGAGCAATCTGTGTATAATAAAAATATTATTTGAGCAAATGAGTCAGGAAGCATCTGGGCTGGTGTCCCAGGTTGGTGCAGCCAAATTTTTCTGGCCTTCTGTGGCGGAGCTGGGTGTTTCGGTCCTGCTGGCTCCGGCGGGCATCGCTGCGATGGAGCGGGAGGGTCGCGGTGTTCTCCCTTCGCCCGGGGCTGGAGGGGCTGTGGGAGGCGTGCGGGCAGCCTCTTCGCCCTGTGCCTTGCTGGGCACCGGTGGCTTCCCGGTGGCGCTGGGGACACCCCTTGCTGCTGCGCGAGTGCAGCAGGGAGTTGGAAGGGCGCTGGGTGTCTGTCCTGGGGCGCAGGGAGGCAGAGAGCACGTGTGTCGGTGAGAGGAGGCCGGGACCGGCTCTCGAGCAGCTGCCGGGTGTGCGGCTCCGCGGGTCCCCTGCCCCGCC